>NC_047105.1:148487110-148762350 GCF_902500255.1 Thalassophryne amazonica
CTTGAAACGGTATCCCAGTTGAAGTACCTTGGAATCATCTTGGACTCTAATCTTTCCTTCGAAAAACATGTGAAAAAAGTTGTCAACGCTGTAAAATTTAACCTTCAAAACTTTAAACAAATCAGGCTTTGTATTTGGACTGATGCTGGTAGATCGTACCTTCATTGTATGATCCTGTCTCATATTGAATATTGCTGCACAACATGGTCATTTGCTGGTATGACAGTACTAAATCCTTTAGAGCAACTTTATAAAAAAGCCATCAAAGTCTTTGCGGAAAAAGCCATATTCCACGCATTACTGTGAAATTCTGGAGAAATACCATCTTTTATGTTTTACCAAATTTATAATGTTTAAGCGTGCTTGTCTCATCTACAAAACTCTCCATGGCCTAGTCCCTCCTCCTCTGGAGGAATTTATTAGACATAGAGATCCTAACCTCAGGACTCGGTCTGCTTCTAGAGGGGACTGTGAGGTGCCCCTCAGACGAACTGCCACAGGACAAAACACCATCTCTGTGAAGGGTTGGACAAACTGGAACAGCCTTCCAACAACGATATGAGACAGTCCCACCCTGAGTGCTTTTAAAAATGAGCTTAAAAAATGGCTCAAAAACAATCAAACCTGTCAACACAGGTGAGATGTACTGTACATAATCTCATGTTTTGTTTTAATTTTTTATTTATTGTAATTGTTTGTTGTGTCTGAGGATTACAGATGGAAAGCGGGGGGTCACGTGGGTTCACCGAGCAAGATGGACGCTTGAGAGAGCTCTCCCGATCGAGGCCCTCCAGTTTACTTTATTTCGCTATCAAAATCCGCTTCTCAGTAACGAATGGTTGTTACTGGCCAACCGTAAAAGTTATCGGGTGGAGTGGTGTTCGTTTTGGAGTGAGCAATGACGACTAGGACGGCAGCGGCTAAACAAAGTGTGGTAGCTAGCAGCACGGTGGCTAATTCGAGGCCCGCTAGCCAAACTGCGGACTCCGGTGTGTTAATGGAAATACAGCAGTCTCTACAGAAAGCTATGGAAGAAATGGCTAGAGTTGGTCAGCTTCTGACAACTCTACAAAGTGATGTGAGTGAAGTGAAGCAGGCTAATGTGGAGCTACGTGGTGATATGGACGGAGTCCTGCTGAGACTGGAAGAGGCCGAGCAATGCATCTCCGAGCTGGAAGACGATAACAAGAAGCTTCGCCAATCGGTAAATAAAAGCACAAAAACATGCGAGGAACTCCATCAGGCAGTAGAGAATGCAGCTAATCGAGACAGACGCCAGAATTTACGCCTGATTGGGTTGAAAGAGAGGATGGAGAACGGAAAGGTGGAGGAGTGTGTGCGAAGTATAATTGCTGAAGCACTAGGTGTTGAGCTCGACCCGATACAGTTACAGCGGGTGCACCGTGCACCTGTGCCGATACCGCAGGACAATATACCACCGAGACCGATAATTATCAGGTTTCTGAGCTACTTGGAACGAGAACGGGTGCTCGCCGCTGCGAGGGAGAAGTATAACAGGAAAGACAGTATTATCTGGAAAGGCTGCAAGCTGTCATTTTTCCCTAATATGACCAGGGAAAAGAGGAAAAAGTTCACGGACGTCAGACGGAAGTTGCACGAGCTGGATGTACGTTTTACCCTGGCTTATCCAGCAGAGTTACGCTTCACCTGGAAGGGTAAACGGGTGAAGTTTACGGACCATCGCCAGGCTATGTCCTTCTTAAGTAACGAGGAGGAGGAGGGAAACGGCAAAGGAACTGCAGTAATGCGGCTTTTTGGCAATCAACAGTTTTTTGGTTTTTTTCTCCTTTCCCTTCTTTGTGGGGTGGGGGGGGAGTAAATACGGGTACACTGTGGAGGCAACTGCACATATGGACATTACTTTGTAATCTGAATATAAGGTGGTTCTTGGCCGTAGTATATTGATTATTTTCAAGGTCGTTTGGTTACTTTTGGTTAATAATGGTTACTTGAGAAATTATAATGTATACAGGAGGGAGAAGTAGAGGGGGATCTCTGAAGGCAACCACTCGTGTGTCACATGGACCACGTTATGGGAGGTTCTCTCTGAACAGAGAGTGTGGGGGGAGATATGGGGCGGGGTGAGTTCGTGGGGTTACTTCAATTGTTCGTTCTTAAGAATATTTTTTTATGTGTATTTGAGTGTTTAAATGGAGGAATAATGGCACTTTTTTCTTTACATTTTATCTTTTCAGTGGCAGCAAGGTCTATTATAATATATATTTTTTATAACGGCTAAGTGTGTAAGAATGACAACTTGGAATGTAAATGGACTTCAGAACCCGACAAAGCTTAAGAAATGCATAACATACCTGAAATCACAACAGACTCAGGTGGCCTTTATACAGGAAACACATTTGTCAGACTCAGAGGTACTTAAATGAAGGAGGGTGTTGGGAAAGTGTAGGAACACGGACCCACAACAGGGGGCGCAATGAATGGACAATGGAGGAAGTCAAATAACAACACTTTACTGTTGTGAATGGGCACAACAAATACAACAGATTACAATAATGGACAAAAGCCAAATCACAAAAGGTGTCGTGTGGGCAGGCTCGAAGATAGGAGACGTCCATCCAAAGCAGAACCGGAACCCCACGATTTCCTCCGCCACCAGACCCCGGGAATACTGGAGCCACCAAGTCCCGAATTCCCAGGTGGCCAATGCCTCCGCGTGTCGGACCTGGTACTGCTGGCGAGGAACAAAGAAACAATTAAATGAGGGGCGCGTTTGCACCCAGCAATCCGCACGGCAGGAAAAATACCTTCCACCTCTCGTTGGAAAAGGAGTCTGTTATACAACGCACAAAGTCACAAAAAGTACTGTCACCCAGTTAGCTGAGTACGTTACCATCCAGGTAGAACGATATCTCGGCAAAGAGGTGGAGACGTCGTCCTGCTGATGTACCCCTGCTGATCGGATGATTGGTAACAGCTGTTGCAGGTGATGCGTGACAGCTGTCACCCTGGCTGCTCCTGTGAGGCGGCTGCGCCCTCTGGTGCCTGGAGCCCGCACTCCAGACAGGGCGCCCTCTGGTGGTGGGCCACAGTACCTCCTCTTCTGGCGGCCCACACAACAGGACCCCCCCCTCAACGGCGCCTCCTGGCGCCCCGACCAGGCTTGTCCGGGTGGCGGCGGTAGAAATCGGCCAGGAGGGCCGGGTCCAGGATGAAGCTCCTCTTCACCCAGGAGCGTTTCTTCGGGACCGTACCCCTCCAGTCCACCAAATACTGGAAGCCCCGGCCCATCCTACGGACATCCAAGAGCAGGTACAGTCAAGCCGGTCGTCATCGATGATCCGGGCAGGAGGCGGCGCCGGACCCGGGGTACAGAGGGGTGAGGTGTGATGTGGTTTGATTCGGGAACATGAAACACAGGAATTGATCCGCAGTGAGGTCGGAAGCTGAAGCCTCACTGCAGCTGGACTGATGACCTGAAGGAGCGATGTAACAGTCCTGTAGCTTGGGAGAGTCCACTCTGAGGGGAATGTCCTTTGTGGCATAACCACACCTCCTGCCCTGGCCGATACGCAGGGCCGGAGTCCGCCGACGGTCTGCATGGGCTTTTGCCCTCGTCCGGGCCTTTAGCAAAGCAGAACGGGCGGCACGCCACACCCGACGGCACTTCCGTAGGTGGGCCTGGACCGAGGGCACACCGACCTCTCCATCAACCACGGAAACAACGGGGGCTGATACCCCAGGACACACCTCAAAAGGGGAGAGGCCGGTGGCTGAAGACACCTGGCTGTTATGGGCATACTCGATCCAGGCCCAGATGGGTACTCCAGGCCGCCGGGTGCGCGGCAGTCACGCAGCGCAAGGCCTGTTCCACCTCCTGGTTTACACGTTCTGCTTGCCCGTTGGTCTGAGGGTGGTACCCGGACGAGAGACTCACCGTGGCCCCCAGTTCCCGGCAGAAGCTCCTCCAGACTTGCGCGGAGAACTGGGGACCGCGATCGGAGACGATGTCTGTTGGAATCCCATGCAGCCGGACGACGTGGTGGACCAGGAGGTCCGCTGTCTCCTGGGCTGTTGGGAGCTTCGGGAGGGCCACGAAGTGGGCCGCCTGGAGAATCGGTCCACTATCGTGAGGATGGTGGTGTTACCCTGGGACGGCAGGAGGCCCGTGACAAAATCCAGGCCGATGTGGGACCAGGGGACAGGCAGCGGCTGGAGTAGTCCTGATGCCCGGCGATGGTCAGCCTTGCCCCTGGCGCAGGTGGTGCAGGCCTGGATATAGTCCGGACGTCGGCCTCTAGGGACGCCCACAGAAGCGCTGCGGACAACTGCCATGGTTCTTCGCACCCCTGGATGACAGGAGAGCTTGGAGCCGTGACAGAAGTCCAGGACTGCAGCCCTAGCCACTGGTGGGACGTATAGTTTGTTCTTCGGCCCAGTTCCTGGGTCCGGGCTTCGTGCCAGGGCCTCCCGGACGGTTCTCTCTACGTCCCAGGTGAGGGAGGCCACGATAGTGGACTACGGGATGATGGGTTCCGGTGGATCCGACAACTCCGCTTTGACTTCATCTTCATGTACCGGGACAAGGCATCCGATCTCTGGTTTTTGGTCCCGGGACGGTAGGTGATCCGGAAGTCAAAACAGCCGAAGAACAGTGACCAGCGGGCTTGCCTGGGGTTCAGCCGCTTGGCGGTCCTGATATACTCCAGGTTCGGTGGTCAGTGAAAACCGTGAATGGCACGGACGTTCCCCTCCAACAGATGTCTCCACTCTTCAAGAGCCTCTTTCACTGCAAGGAGTTCTCGATTGCCGACGTCATAGTTCCGTTCGGCCGGGGTCAACCTGCGGGAAAAATAGGCACACGGGTGAAGGACCTTATCGGTCTTCCCGCTCTGGGAAAGCACAGCTCCTATCCCTGAGTCCGAGGCGTCCACTTCAACCACTAACTGGCGACTAGGATCGGGGCTGCACCAGAACTGGTGCAGACGAAGAAGCGCCGTTTCAACTCCTTGAACGCGACATCGCAACGATCCGACCAGGTGAAGGGGACTTTTGGTGAGGTCAGGGTTGTCAGGGGGCTAACTACCTGACTGTAGCCTTAATGAACCTCCTGTAGAAATTTGCAAAGCCGAGGAACTGTTGCAGCTTCCTACGGCTAGTGGTTGGGGCCAGTCTCTCACCGCCGCAACTTGGCCGGATCAGGCAGCGACGGAGTTGGGGGAGATGATAAACCCCAAGAAGGACAACGATGTGCGGTGAAACTCACACTTCTCGCCCTTCACAAACAGCCAGTTCTCCAACAACCCGCTTGCAGGACCTGACGTACATGCCGGACATGAGTCTTCAGGATCCGGAGAAAAGATGAGTATATCGTCTAGATATACGAAGACGAATCAGTGCAGGAAATCCCGCAAGACATCATTAACCAATGCTTGGAACGTCGCGGGGGCGTTTGTGAGGCGAACGGCATGACCAGGTACTCAAAGTGACCTAAGGGGGTGTTTAAATGCCGTCTTCCACTCGTCTCCCTTCCGGATCCGAACCAGGTGATAAGCATTTCTAAGATCTAGCTTCGTGAATATTTGGGCTCCATGCAGGGGCGTGAACACTGAATCCAACAAGGGCAACGGGTATCGATTACGAACCGTGATTTCGTTCAGTCCCCTATAATCAATGCATGGACGAAGTCCACCGTCTTTTTTACCCACAAAAAGAAACCTGCACCCATCGGGGAGGTGGAATTCCGGATCAACCCCGGCGGCTAAAGAGTCCCGGATGTAGGTCTCCATTGATTCGCGCTCAGGTCATGAGAGGTGTACAGCTTGCTGGACGGGAACTCAACGCCTGGAACCAAATCAATGGCACAATCGTACGGACGTGGGGGGGAAGGGTGAGCGCCAGATCCTTACTGAACACATCCACAAGTCATGGTACTCCACCGGCACCGTCCCTAGATTGGGCGGGACTCTGACCTCCTCCTTAGCCTGGGAACCGGAGGAACCGAGGAACCTAAACATACCCGATGGCAGGTCTCGCTCCACTGACCACTACCCCGGACGGCCAATCGATCGGGGGGATTGTGTTTAACATCCAGGGGAACCCTAGAATCACACGGGAGGTGGTAGGAGTCACAAAAAACTCGATCTCCTCCCGGTGATTTCCTGACACCACCAGAGTTACTGGTGGTGTCTTATGTTGATTGGAGGGAGTAAGGAGCCATCTAGTGCCCGCACCTGCACAGGCGAGGGTAAGCGCCACCAGAGGGAGCCCTATCTCCCTGGCCCATCTTGCTGTCTAACAGATTCCCTTCAGACGCCGTGTCCACCAGTGCTGGGGGCCTTCAGGGTTAATCCTCATAAGGATTGTCACTGGGAGTCGTGTGGCGATATGGGTATGTCCCACGTGAATGTTTTGGCCCACCCCTAACCCAGTGTCTAGGGGCGGGGTTTGGTGTTTAACGCTCGGGGCAGTCCTCACTTGATGCTCTATTGAGCCACAAACAAAGCACGCTCCGCAGGCCAGCCTACCTCTGTCTATCTGGTGCCCTAAATGTGGCCCTGCTCGTGTCCATAGCTTCGTCAGCAGGGGGAGCTGTCACCACACGGAGCGTAGAGGCCGTGGAGCGTGGGGAGGGCGGAACTCGGTAGGAACCGGAAGGGAGAGGGACGGCGCGTGCCCGGCCACGCCCTTCGTCTCGTTCCCGGCGGCGTTCTTCTAACCGATTGTCTAATCGTATAACGAGATCGATAAGCCCGTCTAAATCCCGCAGTTCGTCCTTGGCCACCAGGAGCTCCTTCAGGACCAACGACAGTCCGTTTACGAAGGCGGTGCGGAGGGCAGTGTTATTCCAGCCGGACCTCGCAGCCGCGATGCGGAAGTCGACTGCATAAGCAGCTGCGCTCCGGCGCCCCTGTCTCATTGACAGCAGCACGGCTGAAGCGGTCTCTCCTCTATTTGGGTGATCGAACACTGTTCTGAACTCCCTCACAAACCCATCATATGTCAGAAGGAGCCGTGAATTTTGCTCCCAGAGCGCTGTAGCCCAAGCGCGTGCCTTGCCGCGAAGCAGATTAATCACATAAGCTATCTTACTAGCATCAGTCGCGTACATGACGGGACGTGTGCGAAGACGAGCGAACACTGCATAAGAAAGTCCGCGCATGTCTCCACACAACCCCCGTACGGCTCTGGAGGGCTTATGTATGCTTCAGGGGAAGGTGGGAGGGGTCGTTGAACGACCTGTGAACGTCACTGTTGCGCACAGGATCGACAGGAGGGGGAGCCGCAGCAGCGCCCTGAGGGCGTGCTTCCACCTGCGCGGCGAGAGCCTCCACCCTGCAGTTAAGGAGGCGTTCTGCTCGGTCATCAGATCCAGCCGAGCCGTAAAGCGGTGAGGATTCGCTGCAACTCACGACCATTCTCCTGCAGACGCCTGTGCGCCCTGCTCTTCCATTGGCCGTTCAACAGCCGGTTGACGCCCCTCGGGGTCCATGACGTTGGACGAGATATCCTGTGGGAAAGTGTAGAACACGGACCCACAACAGGGGGCGCAAATGAACGGACAATGGAGGAAGTCAAATAACAACACTTTACTGTTGTGAATGGACACAACAAATACAACAGATTACAATAATGGACAAAAAGCCAAATCACAAAAGGTGTCGTGTGGCAGGCTCGAAGATAGGAGACGTCCGTCCAAAGCAGAGAACCGGAACCACACGATTTCCTCCGCCACCAGACCCCGGGAATACTGGAGCCGCCAAGTCCCGAATTCCCAGGTGGCCACTGCCTCCGCGTGTCGGACCTGGTACTGCTGGCGAGGAACAAAAAAACAATTAAATGAGGGCGCGTTTGCACCCAGCAATCCGCACGGCAGGAAAACTACCTCCACCTCTCGTTGGAAAAGGAGTCTGTTATACAACGCACAAAGTCACAAAAAGTTACTGTCACACAGTTAGCTGAGTACGTTACCATCCAGGTAGAACGATATCTCGGCAAAGAGGTGGAGACATCGTCCTGCTGATGTACCCCTGCTGATCGGATGATTGGTAACAGCTGTTGCAGGTGATGCGTGACAGCTGTCACCCTGGCTGCTCCTGTGAGGCGGCTGCGCCCTCTGGTGCCTGGAGCCCGCACTCAGACAGGGGCGCCCTCTGGTGGTGGGCCAGCAGTACCTCCTCTTCTGGCGGCCCACACAACAGAGGGACTGGGTGGGGCAGGTGTTTCACTGTTCATATACAAGTAAGAAGCAGGGGGTGGCTATTTTGGTGCACAAAAAACTTAATTTTTCTATTATAAAAGAACAAAACAATTCAGAAAGAAGAGTGATATGTGTGGAAGCTAATGTTAATGGGGTTAAGGTTAATTTATGTAATATCTACACCCCGAATATAGAGGATGCACATTTTTTCCATAAAGTAAACAAACTAATGGGGGGCTTTTCAGGGGATCATACAATAATTGCAGGAGATTTTAATCAAGTTTTAGATGTTGCATTAGATAAGACCACCTTCACCAGAAATAAACCAAAAGACAGAATGGCTATTACACTAATGATGGAAGATCTTGGACTAGTGATATATGGCGAGTAGTCAACCTGAGAGAGAGGGAGTATACATTTTATTCACATAAACACAAATCACATTCCAGAATTGAGTACTTTTTAATAAGTAATAATTTGGTTGGGAATGTATCAGATTGTATAATGGGACCAATAGCTTTAACTGATCATGCTCCTGTGCACCTGGGAGTGATTTTGGAGCCAGATCTTGGTAGAAGGGGTAGATGGAGATTAATGTGTCTTTGTTGCAAAGCCCTGAATTTCTTAAGTTGGTGGAAGATGAGTTGAATATTTTTTTCAAAATTAATATTTGGCTCAACAGAAAAGATTGGAACCGTTTGGGAGGCATCAAAAGCTTATATGAGAGGGCAGATTATTGCTTATGCCAGCAGACAAAAAAGGGAACATTCAAAAAGATAACATTGGAAACAGAACTCAAGGAACTGGAGAGGAAGCTATCAGCGCACTATTCAGATGCTACACTGAAACACGTTTGTGACCTAAAATTACAGATGAATGAAATATATAATAAAACGTTGAATATGCCCTATTTAGACTAAACAGTAATTTTTATGAAAGTGGAGAGAAAACAGGTAGGCTGTTAGCCAGGCAGCTTAAAAAGAAAGAGGCTAGTTATACAATACCTGCTATTAAAGATGAGACCAGGGTACTTAAGACCAGTACTAGTGACATAAACAAGGTCTTTTTGACATTTTATAAGAAACCTTATGAGTCAGAGGTAGTATATGATAAACACAGGTGTGACAAATTCTTTTCTAAATTTCATCTGCCAAGATTGACAGAAGACCAGCAGAAAGGTTTAGACAGTCCTATAACAGTGGAGGAGGTGAAAAAGGCCATATCCTTAATGAAAGTAGGAAAATCACCTGGATTAGATGGGTTTCCATCTGAATATTATAAAAAGCTAATGGATAGCTGGCTCCTGTTCTAACTGAGGTTTACCAAGAGTCCTTTTCATCGGGAAAGATGCCTGACACATTTAACGAGGCTCTGATTCACTTATTTACAAAAAGGATAAAGAGCCTACAGATCCAGGTAGCTTTAGGCCAGGAGTTTGATTAATGTTGATTGCAAAATACTGACTAAGGTTATTGCCCTAAGAATGGAAAGATATTGCCAAGCCTGATTCACTCGGATCACGTTGGCTTTGTGAAGGGAAGGAACTTCATCTGACAATGTCAGAAGGCTCTTACATCTTATGTGGGGAGCTAGAATAATAGCACTCCCAACAGTGGCTTTATCATTGGATGTCTCATAAAGCCTTTGATAGAGTAGAATGGAGCTTTCTTAAATATACTCTTAGAGCATTTGGGTTTGGCGAGGGATTAATTATATGGGTGAGTGTTATTTATTCTGATCCAAAGGCAGCAGTTTTAACAAATGGATTGGTATCACCATTCTTTAGATAAGGAGAGGGACAAAGCAAGGGATCCTCTCAGCGCCCTATTATTCATATTATTTTTAGAACCATTAGCGGCCGCTGTTAGAAACGATAAAAGCATCAGGGGAGTAATCTACGGTTCAGAAGAGCATAAAATGTTTCTGTATGCTGATGATATTTTGCTCTTTATAAGAGACCCTTCCTCTTCAGTTCCAAAGGTTTTATGCATAATTGACAAATTTTCAGAGTTATCAGGCTATAAAATAAATTGGCAAAAGTCAGAAGCTATGCCAGTGTCAAAGGGATGTCTCCAACCTCTTCTTTCTCCATTCCAGTTTAGGTGGGTTCCAGTCGGAATGAAGTATCTGGGAATTAGGTTATGTTCAGAACTGACAAACATAATTTCAATAAATTTAGAGCCGTTATTACAAAAATTAAAATTAATTTAGATAAGTGGAAATTGCTGAATTTTACTTTGTGGGGAAAAATTAATACTATTAAAATGTTGGTTGCTCCTCAATTTAATTATATATCAATGATGATACCAATAACAATAGGTAACATTTTTTTTAAATGATATAATTTATTAATTAGGGATTTTCTTTGGAATGGTAAAAAAGCAAGAATTGGAATAGCAAAACTCACAGCTTTGAGGGAATGTGGAGGGCTGGCTCTTCCGGACCTCGAATTATATAATCTTGCATTTGAAATGAATAAATTATCTAATCATTGGAAAAAATGAGCAACCGGAGGTAGGGTGGATTAAACTGGAAAAGGAAATTGCGGCCCCATTTAATATTATTCAATTGCTTTCCCAAAAATCTACAAATTCAACACAACATAATCCAATCATACAACATTCACAGTGGGCATGGGCAAAGACACATAAAATATTACGAATCTCTCCATACAAACAGATCTATTCTTCGGTATGGAATAACCCGTTAGTGCATATTGGAAAATCTCGCTTTCTGTGGCGGAAATGGCTTGAACAAGGGGTGCACAAAATAGAACATCTATATAGAGAGGATAACTTTATGTCCTTTAACATGATAAGAGAAACATTTAATTTGGTTGATAAAGGGGACTTTACAGATTAGGAGTAGCGTGGGCTCAGTGTTTGGTTTAAATCAGATACAGTTGAATAGGCCAGGTACTCAACAGACGGCATCAATGTTTTATAAGAAACTTTTGGGTTATCAAGGTGCACTTTGTAATGGCTTAAGATTGACCTGGCAAAGGGATTTACAAATTGAAATTAATGAAGAAAGGTGGAGTAATATAATTTCAAATATAGGCTGGGCAACTAGAGATGCCAGAAGCAAGCAAAGGATGTGAATACTTATGGACACGTGATTTCTTAGTTTTTTTATTTTTTAATAAATTTGCAAAAAAAAAAAAAAAAACATTTTTTTTATGTTGTCATTATGGGGTGTTGTGAGTAGAATTTTGAGGGGGAAAAAGTAAGTTATTCTATTCTGGAATAAGGCTGTAACATAGTATGTAGGAAAAATGAAAGGTTGTGAATACCATTTGGATGCTCTGTGTGTTGGACGGCTTAGAGATGGTGGTGCTAACAAAAAGACGGGATATAAAGGTGAAGACATTCTGATTTTCTTTAGGGGTGACAAGGATGAGAGGATTACAAAGAGGGAGAGCACAGGTAGGACAGTTTGGAGTCAAATTCAGAAAGGTGAGATTGAGATGGTTTGGACATGTGGAGAGGGACTCAGGGTATATAGGGAGAAGGATGCTGAGGATGGAGCTACCAAGCAGGAGGAGAAGAGGGAAGACAAAGAGGTTTATGGATGTGCTGAGGAAGGACATGAAGTGCAAGTGGTTAGAGAGACAGAAGTCGGGATGAGATTGAGATGGATGATCTGCTGTGGCGCCCCCTAACTGGAGCAGGAAGGAGGAGAGACATTTTGGCAGTGTGTATGTGTGTGTATGTGTGTGTGTGTGTGTGTGTGTGTGTGTGTGTGTATATTTATTTATTTATTAATAGTGGGCAGTGGTAGTGTAATATCAAGCTGAGGTGGGGAGGTGTCTGGTGTAAAACCTGTGCCAAATGAACATGCAGGTCCATGTCAGATCTGCTGTGGCAAATTTTGAAACAGAGCAAAGATCTGCACAGCCTGAAAGCTCCCATGCAAAAATCTTTATTGACACCAAGTGTGAGGTTTCGGGCACAGCCCTTCTCCAGCACGCCGTCTGCATTTTGGATGTGCGTGTCTGATCTGCTGTGGTAACCCCAAGTGGAAAGAAGGGAGGAGAAGAACTTGCTTTCGTCTTTTTGCCTCGATGATTCAAAGCCCGACAGAGCTCTGGAACAACTGGTGTTTTGTTCAAGCTGCACTTCAAACTCAAAGCATGAAGACGGTGTCAGTGTGAACATGCTGGACTTACATAGTCACGTAAGAGAAGCGCCCACAAAACTGCTGCTGGATCACATTCTGCAGGTTGGGGCTCTTCTGCTTTGACAGTGTGTCCTCCAAAAGAGACAGGAAGAGCTTGGAAAACTCCTGAGCATCCTGAATGTAAAAGAAAAAGAAAACATGAAGGAAGTGCACTCTGCTTGATGTGCTGCATTCACACTATGTGTGCAGTCCATCTGCCGTCCGTGCCGAGCTGACACACTCCGTTACGTAATGGCTGAGTGGATCCTTGTCATTTGATTGGTGCTTTGTATGTCACGTGACATTGTTTATTTGTCCTATTTGTGTTGTGCTGCATTTTCTGTGCAAATTTGGTTTCATACACTTTGCACCACTGCACGTTGTGACCACCGCGCACGTGGTTTGCGGACACACACTAGTGGTGGCGGCATTTAGCTAAACATGGCGGAGTTAGTTTTGCTGACGGACGATGATTTGAAGGAGCTAACTGACGGTGCTAATTCTTCTAACACAAAAAAACAAGTCCACTACGCCGTCAGCCGTCTGGAGGCATGAAGAGCTGTTAGGATGAAGTTAGGATAAAAAGATGGACAAATTTCTGATGTGATTTTTCAATGGAGCGAGGAAAGTAGACGGCAGTCTGTACACAAAGCCGGTGCATGGCATCACGGACTACTGAGAACAACTTTGGACTCCTATTTAAAGTTTGTGTTGGACTGTTGATGTCAAAGCACCAGTGACAAACACCAAAATGTCAGCCCCTTTTCCGATAAGGTTCTACTTTCACAGTTATTATATAAAGCAAATAATGAATGTTAATTCATTCTTTCATTGGAATGAATATTTCATTCGGTGAAAGCTGGACCGTACCATTCAACTCGATGAATTTCACCTCATGAAATATTTGTACCACTGACCTCATAAACATTCATTATTTGTATAATAAAATTTTCTGTATAATAAGCGTTTCTTGTCGTAACAGAGTCAAATGTATTAGAAATTGTAATTTTTTTGTTTGTTTATATATTAATAATCTAATGATTATTATATACAATTTTAGAGAAAGAGACAAAAAGAACCTGAATAGAAACACAACAGAAAAAATATAAAACCAACTAACAATGAACATACAAAAATAAATAAATACATACATACAGAAATAAATAAGTGTTTCAGTCAAACCATATTTTCAATGTGTTCATTTTTTCAGTGATTTCCTCCAGAACTATCTGCCAAACTAGAAAACTGCTGCATCTAGTAAGAGCAGAATACTACTGAAATGAATTTGAATAAGGAAAGTTGGGTTTTTTCTCACTAAAGGGATGCTGCACTCACTGCAGTTTATTGTCTAGAATAGTCCCAGATTGCATTTCACAGCTTCTAGAATTCAAACATTTTGTGCAGGTGGTGTTGGGGGGTAATTTTAGGTTTCAGCTTTTTTTGTTTTTCACCACTTTCATCCCTGAATATGTCAATCGTGAGTCACTTTTGTGCGGATTAAAGTCACTAACTGGGACTCCTGTCTTATTGGGAGAAAGAAACGAGAATCGTCCTCCGTTCTGTTCACACAGCTCCAAACGCTGCGCGGCTCTCTGACGAGTCAAGCTGAATGATAGAGTCCAGTCGGAATTAATAACTTCAAACCGAAACACTGTTTTGTTTATTTTTATTTATGTCCAGAGATCAAGGATACAGTGACCAATTTCATATTTATTTACTTTAAGAAATACATAGAAAACCGGTAAAGCCTACTTTTAGTACAAAATTCACAAGAGGTATCGATAAGGAATTAGATTGATAAGCAGAATCGATAATGGCATTGATATTGATAAAATCTCATCAATACCCATCCCTATTGGTGAACAACTTGATAACGATTTTATAATATACCTATAAATGTTAATGTTGTATGGTTTTCTGAAGGGTGTAAAAAGCCATACTCATTGGTGAACAACTTGATAACGATTTTATAATATACCTATAAATGATGAATGTTGTATGGTTTTCTGAAGGGTGTAAAAAGCTATACTCATTGGTGAACAACTTAACAATTTTATAATATACCTATAAATGATAAATGTTGTATGGTTTTCTGAAGGGTGTAAAAAGCCATACTCATTGGTGAACAACTTGATAACGATTTTATAATATACCTATAAATGATGAATGTTATATGGTTTTGGGAAGGGTGTAAAAAGCCATACTCATTGGTGAACAACTTGATAACGATTTATAATATACCTATAAATGATAAATGTTGTATGGTTTTCTGAAGGGCGTAAAAAGCCATACTCATTGGTGAACAACTTGATAACGATTTTATAATATACCTATAAATGATGAATGTTGTATGGTTTTCTGAAGGGCGTAAAAAGCCATACTCATTGGTGAACAACTTGATAACGATTTTATAATATACCTATAAATGATGAATGTTGTATGGTTTTCTGAAGGGTGTAAAAAGCCATACTCATTGGTGAACAACTTGATAACGATTTTATAATATACCTATAATGATGAATGTTGTATGGTTTTCTGAAGGGTGTAAAAAGCCATACTCATTGGTGAACAACTTGATAACGATTTTATAATATACCTATAAATGATGAATGGTTTTCTGAAGGGTGTAAAAAGCCATACTCATTGGTGAACAACTTGATAACGATTTTATAATATACCTATAAATGATGAATGTTGTATGGTTTTCTGAAGGGTGTAAAAAGCCATATTCATTGGTGAACAACTTGATAACGATTTTATAATATACCTATAAATGATGAATGGTTTTCTGAAGGGTGTAAAAAGCCATACTCATTGGTGAACAACTTGATAACGATATTATAATGTACCTATAAATGATAAATGTTGTATGGTTTTGTGAAGGGTGTAAAAAGCCATATTCATTGGTGAACAACTTGATAACGATTTTATAATATACCTATAAATGATGAATGTTGTATGGTTTTCTGAAGGGTGTAAAAAGCCATATTCATTGGTGAACAACTTGATAACGATATTATAATATACCTATAAATGATAAATGTTGTATGGTTTTGTGAAGGGTGTAAAAAGCCATATTCATTGGTGAACAACTTGATAACGATTTTATAATATACCTATAAATGATAAATGTTGTATGGTTTTCTGAAGGGTGTAAAAAGCCATACTCATTGGTGAACTTGATAACGATTTTATAATATACCTATAAATGATGAATGGTTTTCTGAAGGGTGTAAAAAGCCATACTCATTGGTGAACAACTTGATAACGATTTTATAATATACCTATAAATGATGAATGGTTTTCTGAAGGGTGTAAAAAGCCATATTCATTGGTGAACAACTTGATAACGATTTTATAATATACCTATAAATGATGAATGGTTTTCTGAAGGGTGTAAAAAGCCATACTCATTGGTGAACAACTTGATAACGATTTTATAATATACCTATAAATGATGAATGTTGTATGGTTTTCTGAAGGGTGTAAAAAGCCATATTCATTGGTGAACAACTTGATAACGATTTTATAATATACCTATAAATGATAAATGTTGTATGGTTTTCTGAAGGGTGTAAAAAGCCATACTCATTGGTGAACAACTTGATAATGATTTTATAATATACCTATACGAGGTCTGTGAGAAAAGTATCTGACCTTTTTATTATATGCAAAAAATATATGGATTTGATTCATATGTTTTTACGTCAGCCAAGCTTGAACCTTCGTGCGCATGCGTGAGTTTTTTCACGCCTGTCGGTTCCGTCATTCGCCTGTGGGCAGGCTTTGAGTGAGCACTGGTCCACCCCTCTCGTCGTTTTTTCACTGCGAGGAAATGGTGGAATGATTTGGGCTTTGTTCCATCAGAATTTTTTCAGAAACTGTTAGAGACAGGCAGCTGGAAACCATTCGGAAAATTCACATGGCTTTCGGTGAAAATTTTAATGGGCTTCACAGAGATTACGGAGTGTTACTACAGCTTTAAGGACGGCCCACAATGGCGCACGGCGCGCCGTGCTCCGAGCCGCGATCGACAGGCAGAAACCACCATTTAATTTCTAAACGGATCGCTGTATGGCTCCAGGACCATCGTGCGCAACTTCTCTGGTTATCACAAGAGCTGGACATCAGCGATTTTCCGGCAGATTTCACTTTTAACAAGAGATTTTCTCATGGAAAGCCGCGCGGAGGCTTCACGCGTCATGACGGATTCGCTGATGGAGCGAGACAAAGAAGACCTCCATTTTGAGTGCCCAGCTCTCCACAATTTCTCTTATACGCACTCAACTGGTAAGCCACTGAAAGCCGAGATAGGCATGTCCCAACTTGTCCTCAAACACTCCAAAACATTTATCATTTGTAGGTATATTATAAAATCGTTTTTATAATATGGATGATTTTATAATATACCTATAAATGATAAATGTTGTATGGTATGGTTTTTGGCATATCATTTATAGATATACGATAATAATATTTATTACACACAGCTTCAGTCTAATATTAGTAATAAAGCTCATAGCAAGAACACCCCCAGCTCCAAAACAAATGCACAAGTAGACCAAATAAATGTCTTAAAATAGTATGTCCCACACAAAACTCAACATGTGGTGACACACAAGTCACTTATAATTATTATTATTATTATTAATGTCTATATGCTGGAATAAGGGATAGAACTCTTCAAATTATTGTTCATTACCTCCCATATCAATCATACTCACAGGTGAGATGTTCATCCACAGCCTTTGAACTGGTGATTTGTGCAGTTTTTAGCTCCTCATGAAGGTATTTTTAACAAATCACAAAGAATAAAGTTACCTGGTTAAAGATGAATAGAAAAGGAGCAGCACATGCGAGTGGAAGTACGATGGCCGGTTTGCTTCAAAAACAATTAGCTATCCAGTGTTATATAGAGATCAGTGGTCAAACCCAGCTGTTCTTGCAGAATGTCTAAAGTGCTGTGAACACACACTGAATTCTGAGTGGCTTTACCTGCTGCTGCCCCGTGTCCAGTCCCAAAGCTTTGACCAGCGCTGAGGGGTCGATGTACTTCCTGCTGCTGTTCTGCAGCAGAGCGAACAGATACTGCAGGTGTTCACAGACGGACTGAGGCTCATAGTCTGGAAGAGAAAGAAACCTTAAAAATCAACATGAGAAACGACAGGATGGTCCACAGAGACAAGAGCACACGTCCTCAAACACACAGACAGACAAATATCCACAGAGACAAGAGCACACGTCCTCAAACACACAGACAGACAAATATCCACAGAGACAAGAGCACACGTCCTCACACACACAGACAAATATCCACAGAGACAAGAGCACACGTCCTCAAACACAGACAGACAAATATCCACAGAGACAAGAGCACACGTCCTCACACACACAGACAGACAAATATCCACAGAGACAAGAGCACACGTCCTCACACACACAGACAGACAAATATCCACAGAGACAAGAGCACACGTCCTCACACACACAGACAGACAAATATCCACAGAGACAAGAGCACACGTCCTCACACACACAGACAGACAAATATCCACAGAGACAAGAGCACACGTCCTCACACACACAGACAGACAAATATCCACAGAGACAAGAGCACACGTCCTCAAACACACAGACAGACAAATATCCACAGAGACAAGAGCACACATCCTCACACACACAGACAGACAAATATCCACAGAGACAAGGGCACACGTCCTCAAACACACAGACAGACAAATATCTACAGAGACAAGAGCACACGTCCTCACACACACAGACAGACAAATATCCACAGAGACAAGAGCACACGTCCTCAAACACAGACAGACAAATATCCACAGAGACAAGAGCACACGTCCTCACACACACAGACAGACAAATATCCACAGAGACAAGGGCACACGTCCTCAAACACACAGACAGACAAATATCCACAGAGACAAGAGCACACGTCCTCACACACACAGACAGACAAATATCCACAGAGACAAGAGCACACGTCCTCACACACACAGACAGACAAATATCCACAGAGACAAGAGCACACGTCCTCACACACACAGACAGACAAATATCCACAGAGACAAGAGCACACGTCCTCAAACACACAGACAGACAAATATCCACAGAGACAAGGGCACACATCCTCACACACACAGACAGACAAATATCCACAGAGACAAGGGCACACGTCCTCAAACACACAGACAGACAAATATCTACAGAGACAAGAGCACACGTCCTCACACACACAGACAGACAAATATCCACAGAGACAAGAGCACACGTCCTCAAACACAGACAGACAAATATCCACAGAGACAAGAGCACACGTCCTCACACACACAGACAGACAAATATCCACAGAGACAAGAGCACACGTCCTCACACACACAGACAGACAAATATCCACAGAGACAAGAGCACACGTCCTCAAACACACAGACAGACAAATATCCACAGAGACAAGAGCACACATCCTCACACACACAGACAGACAAATATCCACAGAGACAAGGGCGCACGTCCTCACACACACAGACAGACAAATGTCCAGAGACGGGAGCACACGTCCTCACACACACAGACAGACAAATATCCACAGAGACAGGAGCACACGTCCTCACACACACAGACAGACAAATATCCACAGAGACAGGAGCACATGTCCTCACACACACAGACATACAAATATTCACACAGACAGGAGCACACGTCTTCACACACACAGACAGACAAATATCCACAGAGACAGGAGCACACGTCCTCAAACACACAGACAAACAAATATCCACAGAGGCAGTAGCACACGTCCTCAAACACACAGACAAATGTCCACAGAGACAGTAGCACACATCCTCAAACACACAGACAGACAAATGTCCACAGAGACAGGAGCACACGTCCTCAAACACACAAACAGACAAATGTCCACAGAGACAGTAGCACACATCCTCAAACACACAGACAGACAAATGTCCACAGAGACAGGAGCACACGTCCTCAAACACACAGACATCCACAGCATGATGTGCTCTGTACCGGAGTCTGTGTTGTGTTCCTGTGCCCGGGCGCTGTGGTACTGGTACAGGCTTGCACGCAGGTCAAGGTTGTGGAACCACACTTGAAGGAATGTGTTGACGTAGCATGTTGCACCCAAGTTGGTCAATCCAACAAATGTGTTCTGAGAATAGGAAAAAAAGACATTCACCAATGTTTCTCAAGTACCTCCAGCTGTTGGTTTGAGATGAGATGAGATATACTTTATGGATCTCACAGTGGAGAAATTATGTTTACACTCCAGTTACCTCAGACTGCAATTAGTCCACAATTATTACTTGTTTACCGCAAGTTTTTAAGTAAGGTTCAAGAAGTCCGTTATCCGAATTGAGGCAAGTGGGTGAAGGCCACGCAGCAATCCTGAGATATCGCCGCCATCAGCTTGGGGGGAAGAATGCAGAAGGGGAAATGAATGACGTGAGCAGACGCCTGAGTGGGGAGTGTTTGATGGGGATAGAAGGGGATGGAGCATGCTTCAGTCCTGTGAAAAGCATTTTATTGTCTTTGTGAGTTGAGATAAGAAACAGCCAAATGTTCCCCAGACCGAAGAAATTCCTCTGGAGGGAAAACAGTCGGGCAATTTGACCTTCAGGCTTGATAAGTGGTTGTTGGAGTGGAGTGGAGTGTTGTGGTTGAGCAGTGAAAAACACTTTTAACAGTTCCACTTGAACAACCAAATCCCAATTATGAATTAAGAATATTCCCAATTATGAATTAAGAATATTCACCGGCCTCTGAAATCAACTGCAAGGCACGAATATGCTCCAAGATGTCATCCAATATGCGTCTGAGTTCAAGAGTCATCGCAGTCTGAGAATGCACTGCCTTGCCAACCTCGTTAATCATGACGGACAAGCGAGGGGCCGTGGTTCTTGATGCCGCCGTCTTGCCAATTTTCCAGTTGATCAGGGCAGCACATAAGCCAAAAAGTACCAGCCCTGCTACCATGAGACCAAAAATTAATAAATACTCAACTTCCTCAATGGAGAAAGGCGCCAAGCATGAAACACGCCAAGACTCCCAGGAGTTGAGAACATAGCCCGCAGGATACGTTCCATCTGGGCAGGTAGGATCTCCCAGTCCTGACCTTCTTGTCGAAAAAATGGTGTCAATAGTGTTCAGAGACCACCTGATCAATTCCATGGTTAATCCAACAGTAGTCAAATAGATCCAGAATCCAATATAATTTGAGGAATTCACAGTCTGGTGAAGTAGGGACTTGAAGCAGAGAGCAGAGATAAGCGAGAGTGGAGGAGATGCAACCGCCCTCGTCGGAGTCGCAAGCCTGAAAGTTCGGAAGCCGCCGATCGGCGGGTGATTCTCATCCCTGATATAGAGACTTTTCGGGCACATGTTTACTTATTTGTATTTTCTGCACATCAGAATTTTGGCTCTCTGTTGGGACTGTTTACACAGAGACTTTTTTACTTTTTTACCTTTTTACTTTTTTTTTTTTTTACTTTTTTACTGTGCTCCAACGCCTAAGGAAGACCTCTAACGGTCGAAACATCGCGACGGAGCACTTTTATCAGCTAACTTTCATCAGCGTTGGCAAGCTAACTAGCTTGCTAACGCTTTTGTTTTTATTTATTTTTTTTTATTATTATTTTTTTTAGCACTGTTGTCGTGCGTTATCTGTGCTGCTCCACAGCGTGTTTAGTCGATTTTTATTTTATTTTAGCACCGTTGTCGTGCGTTGCCTGTGCTGCTTCATGGCCTGTTTGGTGCCTTGATTGGGGCACTCCTTCTGCTGAATCACCTCTAAATTATTTACACATTATTCACTTTGTGTGTTTTTAGGAATCCGCTAGGTTGCATAGCTACTAGCTCTTAGCCGATTTAGCATGGCGGCTTCTCCTGTCTCTCCCGTACTTTTCTGCTCTGGGTGTGAAATGTTTAGTTATTCCTCGGCCTCCTTTAGCAGTAACGGTACTTGTAATAAGTGCAGCTTATTCGCAGCTTTGGAGGCCAGGCTGGCCGAATTGGAGACTCGGCTCCGCACCGTGGAAAATTCTACAGCTAGCCAGGCCCCTGTAGTCGGTGCGGACCAAGGTAGCTTAGCCGCCGTTAGTTCCCCCCTGGCAGATCCCGGGCAGTCGGGGAAAGCAGGCTGACTGGGTGACTGTGAGGAGGAAGCGTAGCCCTAAACAGAAGCCCCGTGTACACCGTCAACCCGTTCACATCTCTAACCGTTTTTCCCCACTCGACGATACACTCGCCGAGGATCAAACTCTGGTTAATGGCGACTCTGTTTTGAGAAATGTGAAGTTAGCGACACCAGCAACCATTGTCAATTGTCTTCCGGGGGCCAGAGAAGGCGACATCGAAGGACATTTGAAATTGCTGGCTAAGGCTAAGCGTAAATTTGGTAAGATTGTAATTCACGTCGGCAGTAATGACACTCGGTTACGCCAATCGGAGGTCACCTAAAATTAACATTAAATCGGTGTGTAACTTTGCAAAAACAATGTCGGACTCTGTTGTTTTCTCTGGGCCCCTCCCCAATCAGACCGGGAGTGACATGTTTAGCCGCATGTTTCTCCTTGAATTGCTGGCTGTCTGAGTGGTGTCCAAAAAATGAGGTGGGCTTCATTGATAATTGGCAAAGCTTCTGGGAAAAACCTGGTCTTGTTAGGAGAGACGGCATCCATCCCACTTTAGATGGAGCAGCTCTCATTTCTAGAAATCTGGCCAATTTTCTTGGATCCTCCAAACTGTGACTGTCCAGCGTTGGGACCAGGAGGCAGAGCTGTGGTCTTATACACGTCTCTGCAGCTTCTCTCCCCCTGCCATCCCCTCATTATCCCATCCCCGTAGAGACGGTGCCTGCTCCCAGACCACCAATAACCAGCAAAAATCTATTTAAGCATAAAAATTCAAAAAGAAAAAATAATATAGCACCTTCAATTGCACCACAGACTAAAACAGTTAAATGTGGTCTATTAACATTAGGTCTCTCTCTTCTAAGTCCCTGTTGGTAAATGATATAATAATGATCAACATATGATTTATTCTGCCTAACAGAAACCTGGTTACAGCAGGATGAATATGTTAGTTTAAATGAGTCAACACCTCCGAGTCACACTAACTGTCAGAATGCTCGTAGCACGGGCCGTGGCGGAGGATTAGCAGCAATCTTCCATTCCAGCTTATTAATTAATCAAAACCTAGACAGAGCTTTAATTCATTTGAAAGCTTGTCTCTTAGTCTTGTCCATCCAAATTGGAAGTCCCAAAAACCAGTTTTATTGTTATTATCTATCGTCCACCTGGTCGTTACTGTGAGTTTCTCTGTGAATTTTCAGACCTTTTGTCTGACTTAGTGCTTAGCTCAGATAAGATAATTATCGTGGGCGATTTTAACATCCAACAGATGCTGAGAATGACAGCCTCAACACTGCATTTAATCTATTATTAGACTCTATCGGCTTTGCTCAAAAAGTAAATGAGTCCACCCACCACTTTAATCATATCTTAGATCTTGTTCTGACTTATGGTATGGAAATAGAAGACTTAACAGTATTCCCTGAAAACTCCCTTCTGTCTGATCATTTTTTAATAACATTTACATTTACCTTGATGGACTACCCAGCAGTGGGGAATAAGTTTCATTACACTAGAAGTCTTTCAGAAAGCGCTGTAACTAGGTTTAAGGATATGATTCCTTCTTTATGTTCTCTAATGTCATATACCAACACAGAGCAGAGTAGCTACCTAAACTCTGTAAGGGAGTTAGAGTATCTCGTCAATAGTTTTACATCCTCTTTGAAGACAACTTTGGATGCTGTAGCTCCTCTGAAAAGAGAGCTTTAAATCAGAAGTGTCTGACTCCGTGGTATAACTCACAAACTCGTAGCTTAAAGCAGATAACCCGTAAGTTGGAGAGGAAATGGTTCTCACTAATTAGAAGATCTTCACTTAGCCTGGAAAAAGAGTTTGTTGCTCTATAAAAAAGGCCCTCCGTAAAGCTAGGACATCTTTCTACTCATCACTAATTGAAGAAAATAAGAATAACCTCAGGTTTCTTTTCAGCACTGTAGCCAGGCTGACAAAGAGTCAGAGCTCTATTGAGCTGAGTATTCCATTAACTTTAACTAGTAATGACTTCATGACTTTCTTTGCTAACAAAATTTTGACTATTACAGAAAAAATTACTCATAACCATCCCAAAGATGTATCGTTATCTTTGGCTGCTTTCAGTGATGCCGGTATTTGGTTAGACTCTTTCTCTCCGATTGTTCTGTCTGAGTTATTTTCATTAGTTACTTCATCCAAACCATCAACATGTTTATTAGACCCCATTCCTGCCAGGCTGCTCAAGGAAGTCCTACCATTATTTAATGCTTCAATCTTAAATATGATCAATCTATCTTTGTTAGTTGGTTATGTACCACAGGCCTTTAAGGTGGCAGTACTTAAACCATTACTTAAAAAGCCATCACTTGACCCAGCTATCTTAGCTAATTATAGGCCAATCTCCAACCTTCCTTTTCTCTCAAAGATTCTTGAGAGGGTAGTTGTAAAATAGCTAACTGATCACCTGCAGAGGAATGGTCTATTTGAAGAGTTTCAGTCAGGTTTTAGAATTCATCATAGTACAGAAACAGCATTAGTGAAGGTTACAAATGATCTTCTTATGGCTTCGGACAGTGGACTTATCTCTGTGCTTGTTCTGTTGGACCTCAGTGCTGCTTTTGATACTGTTGACCATAAAATTTTATTACAGAGATTAGAGCATGTCATAGGTATTAAGGCACTGCGCTGCGGTGGTTTGAATCATATTTGTCTCATAGATTACAATATGATTCATGTAAATGGGGAATCTTCTTCACAGACTAAAGTTAATTATGGAGTTCCACAAGGTTCTGTGCTAGGACCAATTTTATTCACTTTATACATGCTTCCCTTAGGCAGTATTATTAGACGGTATTGCTTAAATTTTCATTGTTACGCAGATGATACCCAGCTTTATCTATCCATGAAGCCAGAGGATACACACCAATTAGCTAAACTGCAGGATTGTCTTACAGACATAAAGACATGGATGACCTCTAATTTCCTGCTTTTAAACTCAGATAAAACTGAAGTTATTGTACTTGGCCCCACAAATCTTAGAAGCATGGTGTCTAACCAGATCGTTACTCTGGATGGCATTACCCTGATCTCTAGTAATACTGTGAGAAATCTTGGAGTCATTTTTGATCAGGATATGTCATTCAAAGCGCATATTAAACAAATATGTAGGACTGCCTTTTTGCATTTACGCAATATCTCTAAATCAGAAAGGTCTTGTCCTCAGAGTGATGCTGAAAAACTAATTCATGCATTTATTTCCTCTAGGCTGGACTATTGTAATTCATTATTATCAGGTTGTCCTAAAAGTTCCCTAAAAAGCCTTCAGTTAATTCAAAATGCTGCAGCTAGAGTACTGACGGGGACTAGAAGGAGAGAGCATATCTCACCCATATTGGCCTCTCTTCATTGGCTTCCTGTTAATTCTAGAATAGAATTTGAAATTCTTCTTCTTACTTATAAGGTTTTGAATAATCAGGTCCCATCTTATCTTAGGGACCTCGTAGTACCATATCACCCCAATAGAGCGCTTCGCTCTCAGACTGCAGGCTTACTTGTAGTTCCTTGGGTTTGTAAGAGTAGAATGGGAGGCAGAGCCTTCAGCTTTCAGGCTCCTCTCCTGTGGAACCAGCTCCCAATTCAGATCAGGGAGACAGACACCCTCTCTACTTTTAAGATTAGGCTTAAAACTTTCCTTTTTGCTAAAGCTTATAGTTAGGGCTGGATCAGGTGACCCTGAACCATCCCTTAGGTATGCTGCTATAGACGTAGACTGCTGGGGGGTTCCCATGATGCACTGTTTCTTTCTCTTTTTGCTCTGTATGCACCACTCTCTTAATCATTAGTGATTGATCTCTGCTCCCCTCCACAGCATGTCTTTTCCTGGTTCTCTCCCTCAGCCCCAACCAGTCCCAGCAGAAGACTGCCCCTCCCTGAGCCTGGTTCTGCTGGAGGTTTCTTCCTGTTAAAAGGGAGTTTTTCCTTCCCACTGTAGCCAAGTGCTTGCTCACAGGGGGTCGTTTTGACCGTTGGGGTTTTTACGTAATTATTGTATGGCCTTGCCTTACAATATAAAGCGCCTTGGGGCAACTGTTTGTTGTGATTTGGCGCTATATAAAAAAAAAAAGTGTTTTGAAAAACGAGTTAGAAGTAACATCATGTCATTCCTAAACCCCACTTCAGACCCAAACCAATTTACTTACGAGGCCAACAGGTCAACAGAGGACGCCGTGACCGCTGCTCTCGACACCACACTGACCCACCTGGACCAACAGGGTAACTACACCCATCTTCTCTTTGTGCATTATAGTTCAGCGTTCAACACCAGCCTTCCCCATGGCCCAGTGAGGAAGCTGCTGAACCTCAGTCTACCTCAGTCCACATGTCTTTGGATTAAGGACTTCCTGTTAGGTGGCTCACAGAGAGTCAGGATTGGCCCCCACATATCCACAGCTCTCACACTCAGCATCGGTTCCCCTCAGGGCTGTGTGCTGAGCCCGTTGCTCTTCACCCTCTACACCTCTGACTGCACCCCGTCCACACCAGCAACAGCCAGTCAGCTGTATCACTGGAGGAGATGAGTCCATCTACTGGGAGGAGGTGGAACAGCTGATGGTGTGGTGTATAGAAAATAACCTGCTCCTGAACACATCCAAAACCAAGGCGTGAATCACAGACTTCAGCAGAAACCAAACAGACTTTCAGCCCGTTATCACTGGGGGGACCTGTGTGGACAGGGTCAGGGACTTCTGTTTTCTGGGAGTCCACAGAGAGGAGAAGCTGACCTGGGACAGGAACACCACACACTTGGTAAAGAAGGCACTGGAATCCTGCCATGGAGAGCATCCTCACATACTGCCTCTGGACGTGGTTTGCCAGCTGCACGGGGCAAACAGGAAAGAGCTCCAGAGGGGTACCAAAATGGCAGAGAAGATCACTGGGTGCCAGTGTTGTGGTCTGATTCGTCCCCCCGTCTGATCGGCCCCATTAGCTTCACCGCACACGCCTTTAGACAAGGGGGACCAATCAGACAGGGGGCCTAATCAGACCACGACATGGGATCTTGTGTAAGAGATGTTTTCAGTAAAAGTAAAGTTTTGCTGCTTTGGGTACCTCTACCCTGTCATAACCTACCCAGCCTTTGTTTCGTTGAGTAGCTTTATGAACATTTACAGAAGCAAACGAACTGCAGAACAATGTGCTTAGCCCTTAACCTAGCAGTTCCTTCTTCTACTTAACACTCCCAGTGTCGCCGACCAAACAGTGTCCCCTAAAAACGGTCCCCCCTGCCTTCACTGCTCATGCGTCATTACTGTGCATCAGCCGCAGTTCACTGATTATCACCTCGTTTCTGCTTCAAACTGCCTCCAGTCATCATCATCTGTCTCAGCGATAGATATCTGAAGCTTTTGTACAACAATCATTTCCACATAAATTCGGCATCAGTTCATAAGAAAAGATTGGAGAAGCTGCTGCTGCTTTCACTGCACCTCCGTCATTTCAAACAGACAGTAGCGACTCACCGACTATTGCCTTGTTTCTACTTAAAACTGACTTCAGAACCGAGGTCTCAAACTGATTCCAGAAAGGGCTGAGAGCCACTCCACTCCAACCACTCCATCAGGTGATCACTGATTAACTGATTCCATCTGCTCAAAGTGATATTAATCAGTGAAATCACCTGATGGAAAAGCCTGCACCCTCTTGGCACTTTCTGGAATCAGTTTGAGACCTCTGCTTTGGAATGACATAAGAGGTTTCACCCTGTCATCTGATGGTTAATACTCACATTATTCCCTTTGATGGCTTTGGGTGTCGAGACTCGGTCTCAGACGAGCTGCTGTGGTCCAAAATGACGCATGTGCAGTGAATCAATCAATCAACAACTTTATTAATCCCACAACGGGCAATTTCATTTGACCAGTCCGTTTAAGAAAAAAATTAAATAAAATAACAATATATAACAACAATAAACTAATAAAAAACAAATGAAACAGACTTAAGAAGTTAAAATGAATAGCAAGAATAAAGAAATAAATAAAAACATGGCAGACCTATGGAGCATTTAAAAATCGAATTGCCGAAGGTATAAACGACTTTAAAAACCGGTTGGTTCTATACATGGGTTACGCATAACGGATTCCTAAAGGAAGCAGGGAAAACTCTCCTAAGAGAACATGACCTGACATGGACAAGATGATTTCAGCCTTCTGGAGGATCTGTTGATTACAAAAAGTGTAAATCTTTGTTTCACTCCGATAATCTTGAACAAATTTTATGTTGTTCAGGCTGTTGTGTCTTTCACTGAGAGGCTGTGAAACCAGCAGATAAATAAACACACAAAAGACTCAATAAAAGACTGATAAAAACAACAAAGGATTGCAGGCCTGATAGAAAAGAGTTCAGTTTACAGAGAAGATAATTCTTTGCTGTCCTCGCTTCACAATGGTGTCTGTGTTCACATCAAACTTCAGCTTGTCTTCAAAAATAGTCCCCAAAAACTTATATGATGTGACAAGTTCCACTTCTTCATTGTGTATGATGCTCTCCTTGGCCACATCCCTGTTACGTCTGAAGTCAAAGATCATTTCTTTAGTTTTGGACACATTTAAATCCAAAAAGTTGTTATCACACCAACAAATGAAATCTGATAAAACAGCTCCGTGGTCTGAGTCTGAACCGTGGAGAACAGACAACAGTACAGTGTCATCAGAAGGCAGGCGGACCAATTTTTATGGAGGGACAGTTTGGTATGCGACACCGGCAAACCTCTTGTGCACACCACGCTGCTCAGTGTAACAGCAACACCGCGTGGCTAATGTGAGATCTGTCACAAACACATCACATCCCAACTCAGTTTTTCCCCTCACTGGATTTGAAATGATAGACAGGTGCCAAAATGAACCCCAAAAGTTGGGAAGCCGCGGATCAGCGGGTGATTCTCATCCCTGATATAGAGACTTTTAGGGCACGTGTTTACTATTTGCGTTTTTTGTTATTGTTGTTGTACATTAGGGCTGAAACGATTAGTCGAGTAACTCGAATAATTCGATTACAAAAAATGTTCGAGGCAAATTCTGTGACTCAAAGCTTCGTTTAATGATGTAGTACATATGCCAAGCCTGTGTGTGGCGCTGCAATGTCCGCAGGCAAAAAAAAAAACAGAAGAAGACTGGAGCATAACGCTAATCAAATTAGCAACAATAGCTACCGCTTTCCAACGAGACACAGAATAAAATAAAGGCTTTTAAGAGAAAGATGGTCCACGCAGATCATCTGAAATAGACTTACTGTGCATTTAAAGCGAAGCAGTGTGTTTGTCTATTTTTAAAAAAACACACGATCTGCTTTACGTGGGGAGGGACCATTGACCCGGTGGCCGGCTGCTGTCTCTCTCTGCCCAGTGTGAGGGGCTCTCAGACCAGGCCAGTCACAGCTCTGTCCCCGGCTACACTGACAAACAGCAGATGTCCACTCTTTCTTCTGTGTTTACCTCAGACTCACACTGAGTGTTTGACTTTTTAATTTTTGCATCTTTGTGCAACACACAACACTTCACAAACACAATAACTTTAAAAAAAAAAAAACTACAAGGCTTGCATGTTCAACCTCCAGCTGAAATGCATCTGCTGAATCACAGAGGGATTAAAAAAAAAAAAAAAAATCACGCAGGCACCCAGTCCATAAACCTTTATAAAGAAAAAACAAAACTTAAACATTGTTACATTTTACAAGTTGGAGAAAACAAAACAGAAAGCCACATCCCATCGCCATTTCAGCAAAATGCCAACACTTGGTGCAGTGACATTGTGCATTGCTTAGGGAGAACCCTGGGCTATTGATGTTGTTTAAAATGCAGAAGTACTTTTATCTCTGATTACTCGATTATCGCCAAACAGAATAATCATAGAATACTCGATTACTAAAATAATCGATAGCTGCAGCCTGTTGTACATTGTGTAGAATTTTGGTTCTGTACTTATCTGTTCTGAAAAATTAAAAATTAGTTAAGGAAAAAAAAAATTTAAGTTAAGGTTGAAGCCGTCCACTCCGCAGTTCATCTGCATCTGATTTCTTGAAGATACAGTAGTATTAATCAATCAATCAATCAATTTTTTTATATAGCGCCAAATCACAACAAACAGTTGCCCCAAGGCACTTTATATTGTAAGGCAAGGCCATACAATAATTATGTAAAACCCCAACGGTCAAAACGACCCCCTGTGAGCAAGCACTTGGCTACAGTGGGAAGGAAAAACTCCCTTTTAACAGGAAGAAACCTCCAGCAGAACCAGGCTCAGGGAGGGGCAGTCTTCTGCTGGGACTGGTTGGGGCTGAGGGAGAGAACCAGGAAAAAGACATGCTGTGGAGGGGAGCAGAGATCGATCACTAATGATTAAATGCAGAGTGGTGCATACAGAGCAAAAAGAGAAAGAAACAGTGCATCATGGGAACCCCCCAGCAGTCTACGTCTATAGCAGCATAACTAAGGGTGGTTCAGGGTCACCTGATCCAGCCCTAACTATAAGCTTTAGCAAAAAGGAAAGTTTTAAGCCTAATCTTAAAAGTAGAGAGGGTGTCTGTCTCCCTGATCTGAATTGGGAGCTGGTTCCACAGGAGAGGAGCCTGAAAGCTGAAGGCTCTGCCTCCCATTCTACTCTTACAAACCCTAGGAACTACAAGTAGCCTGCAGTCTGAGAGCGAAGCGCTCTATTGGGGTGATATGGTACTACGAGGTCCCTAAGATAAGACGGGACCTGATTATTCAAAACCTTATAAGTAAGAAGAAGAATTTTAAATTCTATTCTAGAATTAACAGGAAGCCAATGAAGAGAGGCCAATATGGGTGAGATATGCTCTCTCCTTCCTAGTCCCCGTCAGTACTCTAGCTGCAGCATTTTGAATTAACTGAAGGCTTTTTAGGGAACTTTTAGGACAACCTGATAATAATGAATTACAATAGTCCAGCCTAGAGGAAATAAATGCATGAATTAGTTTTTCAGCATCACTCTGAGACAAGACCTTTCTGAATTTTAGAGATATTGCGTAAATGCAAAAAAGCAGTCCTACATATTTGTTTAATATGCGCTTTGAATGACATATCCTGATCAAAAATGACTCCAAGATTTCTCACAGTATTACTAGAGGTCAGGGTAATGCCATCCAGAGTAAGGATCTGGTTAGACACCATGTTTCTAAGATTTGTGGGGCCAAGTACAATAACTTCAGTTTTATCTGAGTTTAAAAGCAGGAAATTAGAGTCATCCATGTCTTTATGTCTGTAAGACAATCCTGCAGTTTAGCTAATTGGTGTGTGTCCTCTGGCTTCATGGATAGATAAAGCTGGGTATCATCTGCGTAACAATGAAAATTTAAGCAATACCGTCTAATAATACTGCCTAAGGGAAGCATGTATAAAGTGAATAAAATTGGTCCTAGCACAGAACCTTGTGGAACTCCATAATTAACTTTAGTCTGTGAAGAAGATTCCCCATTTACATGAACAAATTGTAATCTATTAGACAAATATGATTCAAACCACCGCAGCGCAGTGCCTTTAATACCTATGGCATGCTCTAATCTCTGTAATAAAATTTTATGGTCAACAGTATCAAAAGCAGCACTGAGGTCTAACAGAACAAGCACAGAGATGAGTCCACTGTCCGAGGCCATAAGAAGATCATTTGTAACCTTCACTAATGCTGTTTCTGTACTATGATGAATTCTAAACCTGACTGAAACTCTTCAAATAGACCAATTCCTCTGCAGATGATCAGTTAGCTGTTTTTACAACTACCCTTTCAAGAATTTTGAGAGAAAAGGAAGGTTGGAGATTGGCCTATAATTAGCTAAGATAGCTGGGTCAAGTGATGGCTTTTTAAGTAATGGTTTAATTACTGCCACCTTAAAAGCCTGTGGTACATAGCCAACTAACAAAGATAGATTGATCATATTTAAGATCGAAGCATTAAATATGGTAGGGCTTTCCTTGAGCAGCCTGGTAGAATGGGGTCTAATAAACATGTTGATGGTTTGGATGAAGTAACTAATGAAAATAACTCAGACAGAACAATCGGAGAGAAAGAGTCTAACCCAAATACCGGCATCACTGAAAGCAGCCAAAGATAACGATACGTCTTTGGGATGGTTATGAGTAATTTTTCTCTAATAGTTAAAATTTTGTTAGCAAAGAAAGTCATGAAGTCATTACTAGTTAAAGTTAATGGAATACTCAGCTCAATAGAGCTCTGACTCTTTGTCAGCCTGGCTACAGTGCTGAAAAGAAACCTGGGGTTGTTCTTATTTTCTTCAATTAGTGATGAGTAGAAAGATGTCCTAGCTTTACGGAGGGCTTTTTTATAGAGCAACAGACTCTTTTTCCAGGCTAAGTGAAGATCTTCTAAATTAGTGAGACGCCATTTCCTCTCCAACTTACGGGTTATCTGCTTTAAGCTACGAGTTGTGAGTTATACCACGGAGTCAGGCACTTCTGATTTAAAGCTCTCTTTTTCAGAGGAGCTACAGCATCCAAAGTTGTCTTCAATGAGGATGTAAAACTATTGACGAGATACTCTATCTCACTTACAGAGTTTAGGTAGCTACTCTGCACTGTGTTGGTATATGGCATTAGAGAACATAAAGAAGGAATCATATCCTTAAACCTAGTTACAGCGCTTTCTGAAAGACTTCTAGTGTAATGAAACTTATTCCCCACTGCTGGGTAGTCCATCAGAGTAAATGTAAATGTTATTAAGAAATGATCAGACAGAAGGGAGTTTTCAGGGAATACTGTTAAGTCTTCTATTTCCATACCATAAGTCAGAACAAGATCTAAGATATGATTAAAGTGGTGGGTGGACTCATTTACTTTTGAGCAAAGCCAATAGAGTCTAATAATAGATTAAATGCAGTGTTGAGGCTGTCATTCTCAGCATCTGTGTGGATGTTAAAATCGCCCACTATAATTATCTTATCTGAGCTAAGCACTAAGTCAGACAAAAGGTCTGAAAATTCACAGAGAAACTCACAGTAACGACCAGGTGGACGATAGATAATAACAAATAAAACTGGTTTTTGGGACTTCCAATTTGGATGGACAAGACTAAGAGTCAAGCTTTCAAATGAATTAAAGCTCTGTCTGGGTTTTTGATTAATTAATAAGCTGGAATGGAAGATTGCTGCTAATCCTCCGCCTCGGCCCGTGCTACGAGCAGTTCTGACAGTTAGTGTGACTCGGGGGTGTTGACTCATTTAAACTAACATATTCATCCTGCTGTAACCAGGTTTCTGTAAGGCAGAATAATCAATATGTTGATCAATTATATATCATTTACCAACAGGGACTTAGAAGAGAGAGACCTAATGTTTAATAGACCACATTTAACTGTTTTAGTCTGTGGTGCAGTTGAAGGTGCTATATTATTTTTTCTTTTTGAATTTTTATGTTTAAATAGATTTTTGCTGGTTATTGGTAGTCTGGGAGCAGGCACCGTCTCTACGGGGATGGGGTAATGAGGGATGGCAGGGGGAGGAGAAGCTGCAGAGAGGTGTGTAAGACTACAACTCTGCTTCCTGGTCCCAACCCTGGATAGTCACGGTTTGGAGGATTTAAGAAAATTGGCCAGATTCTAGAAATGAGAGCTGCTCCATCCAAAGTGGGATGGATGCCGTCTCTCCTAACAAGACCAGGTTTTCCCCAGAAGCTTTGCCAATTATCTATGAAGCCCACCTCATTTTTTGGACACCACTCAGACAGCCAGCAATTCAAGGAGAACATGCGGCTAAACATGTCACTCCCGGTCCGATTGGGGAGGGGCCCAGAGAAAACTACAGAGTCCGACATTGTTTTTGCAAAGTTACACACCGATTCAATGTTAATTTTAGTGACCTCCCGATTGGCGTAACCGGGTGTCATTACTGCCGACGTGAATTACAATCTTACCAAATTTACGCTTAGCCTTAGCCAGCAGTTTCAAATTTCCTTCCATGTCGCCTGCTCTGGCCCCCGGAAGACAATTGACTATGGTTGCTGGTGTCGCTAACTTCACATTTCTCAAAACAGAGTCGCCAATAACCAGAGTTTGATCCTCGGCGGGTGTGTCGTCGAGTGGGGAAAAACGGTTAGAGATGTGAACGGGTTGGCGGTGTACACGGGCTTCTGTTTAGGACTACGCTTCCTCCTCACAGTCACCCAGTCGGCCTGCTTTCCCGGCTGCTCGGGATCTGCCAGGGGGAACTAACGGCGGCTAAGCTACCTTGGTCCGCACCGACTACAGGGGCCTGGCTAGCTGTAGAATTTTCCACAGGTGCGGAGACGAGTCTCAATTCGCCAGCCTGGCCTCCAAAGCTATCGAATAAGCTCACACTTATTACAAGTACCATTACTGCTATAAAGGAGGCCGAGGGAATAACTAAACAATTTCACACCCAGAGCAGAAAAGTGCGGGAGAGACAGGAGAAGCCGCCATGCCTAAATCGGCTAAGAGATAGTAGCTGCGCTAAGCTAGCAGATTCCTAAAACACGCAAAGTGAATAATGTGTAAATAATTTAGAGGTGATTCAGCAGAGGGAGTGCTTAGTTAAGGCACGTGAAGATTACACTGGGAAACAAATCGTAATCTAGATAACTAGATCAATCTAACTGCGCAGATTAAACAGCTAACAGATACAGCAAACACCAGCTGTGCTCCGGAACAGGACGTGATACAATACCTGCAGTGAGAGCCAACCACCCGATGTATGGCACCATCTCACCATGTGTGGGCGGCTGTAATGTCCAGGGAGTGAACACCAACACAAACCTTGTCTCGACGCTCTGAGTTTGGGTCGTCAATATTGTGGAAAGTGTTTTCATCGATCTCCCTGAGCCATGCCTGTTCACCGATACCCACGAGGCAATTTGGATTCCCTTTACAATTCCTCCTGTTGAAAAAAGAAAAAATAAAGTCATGTTCACCCTTAGTTTACTGAAGCGGTGGCGAAAAGTAAAACTATTTTCTCTGTGGAAGGTTGTGAAATTAACCACATTTCAAAGTGCAAAAAAAGTTCATATAAAAAGCTACAATTGATATAATATTTGATATAATATTTCTTGCTGCTGCATCCCTGCCAACTGTGATCAGTAATGACGTGCTGTACATCATGTTCATCTAAAAGCTTATATTTCTGTGTTCCAACTTTATTACAAATAGACTGCTGCTAGAGATAAGTTTCCACAAGTCAATCAATCAATCAATCAATTTTTTTATATAGCGCCAAATCACAACAAACAGTTGCCCCAAGGCGCTTTATATTGTAAGGCAAGGCCATACAATAATTATGTAAAACCCCAACGGTCAAAACGACCCCCTGTGAGCAAGCACTTGGCTACAGTGGGAAGGAAAAACTCTCTTTTAACAGGAAGAAACCTCCAGCAGAACCAGGCTCAGGGAGGGGCAGTCTTCTGCTGGGACTGGTTGGGGCTGAGGGAGAGAACCAGGAAAAAGACATGCTGTGGAGGGGAGCAGAGATCGATCACTAATGATTAAATGCACAGTGGTGCATACAGAGCAAAAAGAGAAAGAAACAGTGCATCATGTGCGTCAAGTAAGAGGAGTTTATCCGTGAGGACAAACGAGGTTTTTGGATGTTAAATCAATGACCACAAAGACAACATAAGTACACACCAAGTCTGAAGATATTTCACGATAGTCGTTCAAAAAAAATGCTAAATTCTACAACCTGACTGGACCAGACAACCAATGTTTTGAATGTGACACACACACACAAAATGTTTCACTGTCAACAAGTGGTGAGTATAATAATACAATAACATGCTGTTGTCGTGCGGTATGCATTTTTCAGAGGCCCTCCGTTCACGCCTGAGTTAGACGAGGGCGAATATCTGTCATTTTGGGTGACTGGGCGTGAACAGAGGGACTCAGAAAATGCATACCGCACAACAACAGCATGTTATTTGTATTATTATCACTTTTTACTGAGATACACAACACGTAACGCATACATAAAAAGTTGGCTCACTTAACTTTTGTCGTGTCGGCTGGCGCACACGCTGCTCTCCAAATTCACCAGTGCGTCCTCATCAAGCTGGTTGCTTTAGCTGCTGTTCATTGTCATACTATCCATGAGAAAATCATCTGGAATATCCACAGTGGGACCAACACACACCTCTCGCCTTTTCATCTTTTCCTCTGTGGACAGTCCACCCCCCCCCGTGGACAGTTCTTGGGCTGCACGCGCTATGACGTCATTTGTTTACACACAGCAGGTGGGTATAGCCAGGTAGCGTTGACATAAATCTACGATACCAGCCTAGCAACGCCCCGGTAAAGTGATAATAATGTTCCTTATCACGCCCGTTTACACTGCATGTCCATATTAGACAAAGAAAATGGAGACGTCATAGCCACGTCACATCCAAATGAACAACAAATGCCCGCAGAAATGTTCCTGCTCATTAGGGCTGTGCGATGTGTTGTATGAACATCGCCATCACGATGTGCGCGTGTGTCACAGTCACATCACAGTACTCGTAATGTGGCATAATTAAGCATGCACGTTTACGATAAAGCTAAAGACTCATTTGCAACTTTCATGACTAACCAACAAAAGATGTTGAAGAGGCTGAGTTTACTCAAAGGATCCTGGTAATGCCACTGTGTGACGTGCATCTTCTCTCAATCAAGCTCTCAGCTGAAAAATGATAACTTGTGTGGTTTTCCATGGCCGAACACGATACTTTGAAAACGTGTCCCAGTGTGGATACATCTGAAAACATTGGATGTGTGTCTCTGTGTGTTTCTGAAACGATGATGTCATAGCACCGCCTCTGTAACATCAGCCGCTCATAATGAGTAATGCTGTTGTTAAGAGTGCAATTTAACACACACCTCTTTTATGTCTTTGTGGATCATTAATGTGATTTATTTTTGTTGCGAGCAGAGTGCTAAAGCGACGATGGGATGGAGGGCTGTGGTGAATGTTGATTGTGAATAAGTGGAATAAAATAACTGCTGAAGGGTTTCAGCTTTTTAAAATAAGTTGTTCTACAGGTGGCTTTCTTCAGCTCAGGCTGAAAAACACACCTGGAGCACCATATTACAACATTGAGGGACTTCTTTAAAAAGCCTGTGTTTATTCACAAGCAGTTTCATTGATGAGGAATTAACACATTTCCAGACATTGTCTTCCAAAACCAGGGCGTCTTTTTGTGTATACCAGTTTTCAGACTGTGATGATGAATCCACATCACAGGTCAGAATGGAAGACTTTATATTTACTCTGTGTGCTGCTTTGAAAAGTTCTGGCTTTTGCCGCTAATTTGATTAGAACCTAGGGATGGGTATTGATAAGATTTTATCGATACCATTATGATTCCCCTTATGTGTGCTGCTTTGAAAAGTTCTGGCTTTTGCTGCTAATTTGATTAGAACCTAGGGAAGGGCATTGATAAGATTTTATCGATACCATTATTGATTCCGCTTATCGATACTTCTTGTGAATTTTCTGCATACTAAAAGTAGGCTTTACAGGTTTTCTATGTCAAAGGGGAAAAGCCAGGTACGACAGCCCAAATCCCTTCATCATGTCCAGAAGGCTGGGGAAGGTTGTTAAGTGGGCAATGTCATTCTGGGTTAGCCAGTACATGGCCCTCAGTGAGGCAGTCGGAGTCCGTGGACATTTTAAGTCAAGACAGTGAGGCAGTCGGAGTCCGTGGACATTTTAAGTCAAGACTTAAAACCTATTTTTATTCTCTTTCTCATGAGTAGTTTTTATTTTATGTTTTTATTTATTCTTTTGCTTCTGCTTTTAATTAAGTATTTGAATTTTTTTATTTATTTATTTTAATTTTTTATGTTGAACTGTTCTGTGTGAGGCACCTTGAGATGGCCATTGTTGTAATTTGACGCTTTATACTAAGTCCCTTTGGCTGCTCCCTTGTTTGCACTCAGGGTCACCACAGCAAATCCAAGGTGGATCTGCATGTTGAATTGGCACAGGTTTTATGCCGGATGCCCTTCCTGACGCAATTCCACATTACATGGAGAAATGTGGCAGGGGTGGGATTTGTACCCGGAACCTTCTGAACTGAAACCAAGCGCATTCACCACTTGGCCACCACCGCTTTATAAGCTGATTAAATTGAAAATGAACAACATTTTATTGAGTTTTAAAGTAAATAAATATGAAACTGGTTACTGGATCCTTAAACTCTGGACATAATAAACTCTACATGGTGGATCCTTGATCTCTGGACATGAACAGAAATAAAATCTTAGTTTTTGTCAAAAGCATTTCCTTTCAGACATTATTATTGGCAAGAATGTCTTTCCATATCTGAGCTGAGCTCTACAGCTCACTGCGATGCACGTCAGGTTCATAAAGAATGCAGGACGTCTCATTATGGGAGGAAAAAACTTTTAGTCAATTGTAGTTTTTGTCTGTATTGCAACGTTTGTAAAGAGGTGTCATTTTATTTAAAGCGCAATTTGTTTTTAAGTTATTCATTCCGAATGGACTCTGTCTCAGCAGAGAGCCGCGCAGCGTTTAGAGCTGTGCAAATGGAACGGAGGACGACTCTCGTTTCTTGACAGCAACAAGACAACAGTCCCAGTTAGTGACTTTAATACACACAAAAGTGACTCGTGATATTTTAATGGCTTTGAGAGGGGTTAAGAAGCAGACTTGCCGCTTCTGAAGAGCAGCGAATCAAAGAGCCACGAGCCATTGAATCAAAGCATTGCTTCATTGATTCACGCTTCAAACTGGAGTCGCACTGCAGAAACGGTTGATTACAGACCCGTTATGCTGTATTGAAAATAAGTGTAACGGTCCAAAATAAGCGTAACGGTCCAAAATTATATCGTAACAGGCCATAAAGCAAGTCTGCGCTAGCTAGAACCTTGCAAATGTATTAAAAACTGTAATTTTTTATTAATTTTTGTTTATATATTAATAATAACAGCAACAACAACAATAATAGTAATAACTAATAATGCTACAATACAATTTTAGAGTAAGAGACAAAAAGAACCTGATTAAAACACAACAGAAAATATAAAACCAACTAACAATGAACATGAAAAAATACATACAGAAATAATAAGTGTTTCCTGTGAACACCTAGTGACTCTTACATCTCCACTTCATCCCTGCTTTATTTAAGATTAATAACAATTTGTTTTGGTCAAAGCATATTTTCAATTTGTTCATTTTTTCAGTGATTTCCTCCAAGACTATCTGCCAAACTAGAAAACTGCTGCATCCTAGTAAGAGCAGAATACTACTGGAATGAATTTGAATAAGGAAAGTTGGGTTTTTTCCCCTCACTAAATGGATGCTGCACTCACAGCAGTTTATTGTCTAGAATAGTCCCAGATTGCATTTCACAGCTTCTAGAATTCAAACATTTTCGTGCAGGTGGTGTTGGGGGGTAATTTTGGGTTTCAGCTTTTTTTGTTTTTTACCACTTTCATCCCTGAATGTGTCAATCGTGAGTCACTTTTGTGCAGATTAAACTCACTAACTGGGACTCCTGTCTTGTTGGGAGAAAGAAACAAGAATTGTCCTCCGTTCTGTTCACACAGCTCCAAATGCTGCGCGGCTCTCTGCCTAGTCAAGTTAGAACGATAGAGTCCAGTCAGAATTAATAAATTCGAAGTGAAACACCATTTAGATCAAATGACACCTCTTTCTAAATGTTGTAATACAAACTGCAATCAATAAAAAGGTTTTTTTCTTCCCAAAATGAGACGTCCTGCGCTGATGTGCAGCAGCCAGCTGAGCTCAGCTCAGAGGTACGGAGAGACATTCATGCCAAAATGTCTGAAAGGAAATGCTTTTGACAAAAACTACAGATTTTATTTTTATTTATGTCCAGACATTAATGACCAATTTAAAATGTTGACATAGAAAACCTGTAATTGCCCAGTTACACAGCAATTATGAAGGGCAAGGAAGCCCTAACAAAACAAGAAATCTGAACTTTCGTTGGCATCATTTAACCTTCGCGCAGCTTCGTTCCTGCAGCTGGCGATTCGTCAGGATTTTTAAACTGTTGAAAAATTTGAACGAAGGGCAACGAAAACCTCAATTCGTCCGTGTTTCATTTTGCTGTCGTGCTTGATGTTTTTAATCGTTTGTTTAGTTTTTGTAACGTTATTGTTTAATTTGACTTCGTTCAAGCAGCTGAATGTTTTCACACCATGCAGAAGCCGGTTTGTGAGCACTGAGGCTGCTGCTGCTTCATGTACCGTCAGAAATTACAGGGCAAACTCAGCCTGTTTGCTTGGATTTTTTTTTTTTTTTTTTATCTGGGTGGACAGTCAGCTTGACTGGGCTCAGGCACCTTACATTGGCCAGAATTAATCTTTGTGTGGATACAATGAATTATTTTGCCACAAGCAACTGCTGAATTTGAAACAAAAGAGTTGTGTAATTTCCGATGGTACTTGAATGCAGCATTAGCGGTAGCAGCAGCTGCTGCATGCGCTTATTATTTTTTATTAAATATAACATGAGTGTAGGAATGACAATCCAGTCCTTCTGTACATGTGGCAACGGGTAGATAATTTAAAAGATTATATAAAGAGCTGTTCTGGAAGGCAGAATTCACGTTGTGGATCAGTCATCAGCTGGTGGAAATAACCGCACACGGGGAGTCAATGCGCATCCACACGCACTGATCAGTTTACTGCTCTGATATATTCAATCATCTTTACACTTATATTTACAACCCCTGGCAATAATTATGGAATCACCGGCCTCGGAGGATGTTCACTCAGTTGTTTAATTTTGTAGAAAAAAAGCAGATCACAGACATGACACAAAACTAAAGTCATTTCAAATGGCAACTTTCTGGCTTTAAGAAACACTATAAGAAATCAAGAAAAAAAAATTGTGGCAGTCAGTAACGGTTACTTTTTTAGACCAAGCAGAGGGAAAAAAAAAAATATGGACTCACTCAATTCTGAGGAATAAATTATGGAATCACCCTGTAAATTTTCATCCCCAAAACTAACACCTGCATCAAATCAGATCTGTTCGTTAGTCTGCATCTAAAAAGGAGTGATCACACCTTGGAGAGCTGTTGCACCAAGTGGACTGACATGAGTCATGGCTCCAACACGAGAGGTGTCAATTGAAACAAAGGAGAGGATTATCAAACTCTTAAAAGAGGGTAAATCATCATGCAGTGTTGCAAAAGATCTTGGCTGTTCACAGTCAGCTGTGTCTAAACTCTGGACCAAATACAAACAACATGGGAAGGTTGTTAAAGGCAAACATACTGGTAGACCAAGGAAGACATCAAAGCGTCAAGACAGAAAACTTAAAACAATATGTCTCAAAAATCGAAAATGCACAACAAAACAAGTGAGGAACGAATGGGAGGAAACTGGAGTCAACGTCTGTGGCCGAACTGTAAGAAATCGCCTAAAGGAAATGGGATTTACATACAGAAAAGCTCAACGAAAGCCGTCTGTCAGATCCCGCTTTTTTTTTTTTAGATACACGGCACACGCTCACCCTCCGACGAGTGTGTTTGTACAAAACCAGCTCTCCGTCTCTGGGGTCCGACCTTCGTGTCTCCACGGGTATTACCCGGCAGGCTGCACAAAAAAGCCATACTCATGTGGTGAACAACTTGATAACGATTTTATAATATACCTATAATGATGAATGTTGTATGGTTTTCTGAAGGGTGTAAAAAGCTATACTCATTGGTGAACAACTTAACATTTTATAATATACCTATAAATGATAATGTGTATGGTTTTCTGAAGGGTGTAAAAAGCCATACTCATTGGTGAACAACTTGATAATTTTATAATATACCTATAAATGATGAATGTTGTATTGGTTTTGAAGGGTGTAAAAAGCCATACTCATTGGTGAACAACTTGATAACGAATTTATATATACCTATAAATGATAATGTTGTATGGTTTTGAAGGGTGTAAAAAGCCATACTCATTGGTGAACAACTTGATAACGATTTTATAATATACCTATAAATGATAATGTTGTATGGTTTTCTGAAGGGCGTAAAAAGCCATACTCATTGGTGAACAACTTGATAACGATTTTATAATATACCTATAAATGATGAATGTTGTATGGTTTTCTGAAGGGCGTAAAAAGCCATACTCATTGGTGAACAACTTGATAACGATTTTATAATATACCTATAATGATGAATGTTGTATGGTTTTCTGAAGGGCGTAAAAAGCCATACTCATTGGTGAACAACTTGATAACGATTTTATAATATACCTATAAATGATGAATGGTTTTTTCTGAAGGGTGTAAAAAGCCATACTCATTGGTGAACAACTTGATAACGATTTTTAATATACCTATAATGATGATGTTGTATGGTTTTCTGAAGGGTGTAAAAAGCCATACTCATTGGTGAACAACTTGATAACGATTTTATAATATACCTATAATGATGATGGTTTTCTGAAGGGTAAAAAGCCATACTCATTGGTGAACAACTTGATAACGATTTATAATATACCTATAAATGATTGTATGGTTTTGTGAAGGGTGTAAAAAGCCATATCATTGGTGAACAACTTGATAACGATTTTATAATAACCTATAAATGATGAATGTTGTATGGTTTTTGAAGGGTGTAAAAAGCCATATTCATTGGTGAACAACTTGATAACGATATTATAATATACCTATAAATGATAAATGTTGTATGGTTTTGTGAAGGGTGTAAAAAGCCTATTCATTGGTGAACAACTTGATAACGATTTATAATATACCTATAAATGATAATGTTGTATGGTTTTCTGAAGGGTGTAAAAAGCCATATCATTGGTGAACAACTTGATAACGATTTATAATATACCTATAAATGATAATGTTTTCTGAAGGGTGTAAAAAGCCATACTCATTGGTGACAACTTGATAACGATTTTATAATATACCTATAAATGATGAATGGTTTTCTGAAGGGTGTAAAAAGCCATATCATTGGTGAACAACTTGATAACGATTTTATAATATACCTATAAATGATGAATGGTTTTCTGAAGGGTGTAAAAAGCCATATCATTGGTGAACAACTTGATAACGATTTTATAATATACCTATAAATGATGAATGTTGTATGGTTTTCTGAAGGGTGTAAAAAGCCATATCATTGGTGAACAACTTGATAACGATTTTATAATATACCTATAATGATAATGTTGTATGGTTTTCTGAAGGGTGTAAAAAGCCATACTCATTGGTGAACAACTTGATAATGATTTTATAATATACCTATACGAGGTCTGTGAGAAAAGTATCTGACCTTTTTTTATATGCAAAAATATATGGATTTGATTCATATGTTTTTACGTCAGCCAAGCTTGAACCTTCGTGCGCATGCGTGAGTTTTTTCACGCCTGTCGGTTCCGTCATTCGCCTGTGGGCAGGCTTTGAGTGAGCACTGGTCCACCCCTCTCGTCGTTTTTTCACTGCGAGGAAATGGTGGAATGATTTGGGCTTTGTTCCATCAGAATTTTTTCAGAAACTGTTAGAGACAGGCAGCTGGAAACCATTCGGAAAATTCACATGGCTTTCGGTGAAAATTTTAATGGGCTTCACAGAGATTACGGAGTGTTACTACAGCTTTAAGGACGGCCCACAATGGCGCACGGCGCGCCGTGCTCCGAGCCGCGATCGACAGGCAGAAACCACCATTTAATTTCTAAACGGATCGCTGTATGGCTCCAGGACCATCGTGCGCAACTTCTCTGGTTATCACAAGAGCTGGACATCAGCGATTTTCCGGCAGATTTCACTTTTAACAAGAGATTTTCTCATGGAAAGCCGCGCGGAGGCTTCACGCGTCATGACGGATTCGCTGATGGAGCGAGACAAAGAAGACCTCCATTTTTGAGTGCCCAGCTCTCCACAATTTCTCTTATACGCACTCAACTGGTAAGCCACTGAAAGCCGAGATAGGCATGTCCCAACTTGTCCTCAAACACTCCAAAACATTTATCATTTGTAGGTATATTATAAAATCGTTTTTATAATATGGATGATTTATAATATACCTATAATGATAAATGTTGTATGGTATGGTTTTTGGCATATCATTTATAGATATACGATAATAATATTTATTACACACAGCTTCAGTCTAATATTAGTAATAAAGCTCATAGCAAGAACACCCCCAGCTCCAAAACAAATGCACAAGTAGACCAAATAAATGTCTTAAAATAGTATGTCCCACACAAAACTCAACATGTGGTGACACACAAGTCACTTATAATTATTATTATTATTATTAATGTCTATATGCTGGAATAAGGGATAGAACTCTTCAAATTATTGTTCATTACCTCCCATATCAATCATACTCACAGGTGAGATGTTCATCCACAGCCTTTGAACTGGTGATTTGTGCAGTTTTTAGCTCCTCATGAAGGTATTTTTTAACAAAATCACAAAGAATAAAGTTACCTGGTTAAAGATGAATAGAAAAGGAGCAGCACATGCGAGTGGAAGTACGATGGCCGGTTTGCTTCAAAAACAATTAGCTATCCAGTGTTATATAGAGATCAGTGGTCAAACCCAGCTGTTCTTGCAGAATGTCTAAAGTGCTGTGAACACACACTGAATTCTGAGTGGCTTTACCTGCTGCTGCCCCGTGTCCAGTCCCAAAGCTTTGACCAGCGCTGAGGGGTCGATGTACTTCCTGCTGCTGTTCTGCAGCAGAGCGAACAGATACTGCAGGTGTTCACAGACGGACTGAGGCTCATAGTCTGAAAGAGAAAGAAACCTTAAAAATCAACATGAGAAACGACAGGATGGTCCACAGAGACAAGAGCACACGTCCTCAAACACAGACAGACAAATATCCACAGAGACAAGAGCACACGTCCTCAACACACAGACAGACAAATATCCACAGAGACAAGAGCACACGTCCTCACACACACAGACAAATATCCACAGAGACAAGAGCACACGTCCTCAACACAGACAGACAAATATCCACAGAGACAAGAGCACACGTCCTCACACACACAGACAGACAAATATCCACAGAGACAAGAGCACACGTCCTCACACACACAGACAGACAAATATCCACAGAGACAAGAGCACACGTCCTCACACACACAGACAGACAAATATCCACAGAGACAAGAGCACACGTCCTCACACACAGACAGACAAATATCCACAGAGACAAAGCACACGTCCTCACACACACAGACAGACAAATATCCACGAGACAAGAGCACACGTCCTCAAACACACAGACAGACAAATATCCACAGAGACAAGAGCACACATCCTCACACACACAGACAGACAAATATCCACAGAGACAAGGGCACACGTCCTCAAACACACAGACAGACAAATATCTACAGAGACAAGAGCACACGTCCTCACACACAGACAGACAAATATCCACAGAGACAAGAGCACACGTCCTCAAACACAGACAGACAAATATCCACAGAGACAAGAGCACACGTCCTCACACACACAGACAGACAAATATCCACAGAGACAAGGGCACACGTCCTCAAACACACAGACAGACAAATATCCACAGAGACAAGAGCACACGTCCTCACACACACAGACAGACAAATCACACAGAGACAAGAGCACACGTCCTCACACACACAGACAGACAAATATCCACAGAGACAAGAGCACACGTCCTCACACACACAGACAGACAAATATCCACAGAGACAAGAGCACACGTCCTCAAACACAGACAGACAAATATCCACAGAGACAAGGGCACACATCCTCACACACACAGACAGACAAATATCCACAGAGACAAGGGCACACGTCCTCAACACAGACAGACAAATATCTACAGAGACAAGAGCACACGTCCTCACAACACAGACAGACAAATATCCACAGAGACAAGAGCACACGTCCTCAACACAGACAGACAAATACCACAGAGACAAGAGCACACGTCCTCACACACACAGACAGACAAATCCACAGAGACAAGAGCACACGTCCTCACACACACAGACAGACAAATATCCCAGAGACAAGAGCACACGTCCTCAAACACACAGACAGACAAATATCCACAGAGACAAGAGCACACATCCTCACACACACAGACAGACAAATATCCACAGAGACAAGGGCGCACGTCCTCACACACACAGACAGACAAATGTCCAGAGACGGAGCACACGTCCTCACACACACAGACAGACAATATCCACAGAGACAGGAGCACACGTCCTCACACACACAGACAGACAAATCCACAGAGACAGGAGCACATGTCCTCACACACACAGACATACAAATATTCACACAGACAGAGCACACGTCTTCACACACACAGACAGACAAATATCCACAGAGACAGGAGCACACGTCCTCAAACACAACACACAAATATCCACAGAGGCAGTAGCACACGTCCTCAAACACACAGACAAATGTCCACAGAGACAGTAGCACACATCCTCAAACACACAGACAGACAAATGTCCACAGAGACAGGAGCACACGTCCTCAAACACACAAACAGACAAATGTCCACAGAGACAGCACACATCCTCAAACACACAGACAGACAAATGTCCACAGAGACAGGAGCACACGTCCTCAAACACACAGACATCCACAGCATGATGTGCTCTGTACCGGAGTCTGTGTTGTGTTCCTGTGCCCGGGCGCTGTGGTACTGGTACAGGCTTGCACGCAGGTCAAGGTTGTGGAACCACACTTGAAGGAATGTGTTGACGTAGCATGTTGCACCCAAGTTGGTCAATCCAACAAATGTGTTCTGAGAATAGGAAAAAAGACATTCACCAATGTTTCTCAAGTACCTCCAGCTGTTGGTTTGAGATGAGATGAGATATACTTTATGGATCTCACAGTGGAGAAATTATGTTTACACTCCAGTTACCTCAGACTGCAATTAGTCCACAATTATTACTTGTTTACCGCAAGTTTTTAAGTAAGGTTCAAGAAGTCCGTTATCCGAATTGAGGCAAGTGGGTGAAGGCCACGCAGCAATCCTGAGATATCGCCGCCATCAGCTTGGGGGGAAGAATGCAGAAGGGGAAATGAATGACGTGAGCAGACGCCTGAGTGGGGAGTGTTTGATGGGGATAGAAGGGGATGGAGCATGCTTCAGTCCTGTGAAAAGCATTTTATTGTCTTTGTGAGTTGAGATAAGAAACAGCCAAATGTTCCCCAGACCGAAGAAATTCCTCTGGAGGGAAAACAGTCGGGCAATTTGACCTTCAGGCTTGATAAGTGGTTGTTGGAGTGGAGTGGAGTGTTGTGGTTGAGCAGTGAAAAACACTTTTTAACAGTTCCACTTGAACAACCAAATCCCAATTATGAATTAAGAATATTCCCAATTATGTATTAAGAATATCACCCGGCCTCTGAAATCAACTGCAAGGCACGAATATGCTCCAAGATGTCATCCAATATGCGTCTGAGTTCAAGAGTCATCGCAGTCTGAGAATGCACTGCCTTGCCAACCTCGTTAATCATGACGGACAAGCGAGGGGCCGTGGTTCTGATGCCCGCCGTCTTGCCAATTTTCCAGTTGATCAGGGCAGCACATAAGCCAAAAAGTACCAGCCCTGCTACCATGAGACCAAAAATTAATAAATACTCAACTTCCTCAATGGAGAAAGGCGCCAAGCATGAAACACGCCAAGACTCCCAGGAGTTGAGAACATAGCCCGCAGGATACGTTCCATCTGGGCAGGTAGGATCTCCCAGTCCTGACCTTCTTGTCGAAAAAATGGTGTCAATAGTGTTCAGAGACCACCTGATCAATTCCATGGTTAATCCAACAGTAGTCAAATAGATCCAGAATCCAATATATTTGAGGAATTCACAGTCTGGTGAAGTAGGGACTTGAAGCAGAGAGCAGAGATAAGCGAGAGTGGAGGAGATGCAACCGCCCTCGTCGGAGTCGCAAGCCTGAAAGTTCGGAAGCCGCCGATCGGCGGGTGATTCTCATCCCTGATATAGAGACTTTTCGGGCCACAGGTTTACTTATTTGTATTTTCTGCACATCAGAATTTTGGCTCTCTGTTGGGACTGTTTACACAGAGACTTTTTTACTTTTTTACCTTTTTACTTTTTTTTTTTTTTTACTTTTTTACTGTGCTCCAACGCCTAAGGAAGACCTCTAACGGTCGAAACATCGCGACGGAGCACTTTTATCAGCTAACTTTCATCAGCGTTGGCAAGCTAACTAGCTTGCTAACGCTTTTGTTTTTATTTATTTTTTTTATTATTATTTGTTTTAGCACTGTTGTCGTGCGTTATCTGTGCTGCTCCACAGCGTGTTTAGTCGATTTTTATTTTATTTTAGCACCGTTGTCGTGCGTTGCCTGTGCTGCTTCATGGCCTGTTTGGGTGCCTTGATTGGGGCACTCCTTCTGCTGAATCACCTCTAAATTATTTACACATTATTCACTTTGTTGTTTTTAGGAATCCGCTAGGTGCATAGCTACTAGCTCTTAGCCGATTTAGCATGGCGGCTTCTCCTGTCTCTCCCGTACTTTTCTGCTCTGGGTGTGAAATGTTTAGTTATTCTCCTCGGCCTCCTTGTAGCAGTAACGGTACTTGTAATAAGTGCAGCTTATTCGCAGCTTTGGAGGCCAGGCTGGCCGAATTGGAGACTCGGCTCCGCAACGTGGAAAATTCTACAGCTAGCCAGGCCCCTGTAGTCGGTGCGGACCAAGGTAGCTTAGCCGCCGTTAGTTCCCCCCTGGCAGATCCCGGGCAGTCGGGAAAGCAGGCTGACTGGGTGACTGTGAGGAGGAAGCGTAGCCCTAAACAGAAGCCCCGTGTACACCGTCAACCCTTTCACATCTCTAACCGTTTTTCCCCACTCGACGATACACTCGCCGAGGATCAAACTCTGGTTAATGGCGACTCTGTTTTGAGAAATGTGAAGTTAGCGACACCAGCAACCATTGTCAATTGTCTTCCGGGGGCCAGAGAAGGCGACATCGAAGGACATTTGAAATTGCTGGCTAAGGCTAAGCGTAAATTTGGTAAGATTGTAATTCACGTCGGCAGTAATGACACTCGGTTACGCCAATCGGAGGTCACTAAAATTAACATTAAATCGGTGTGTAACTTTGCAAAAACAATGTCGGACTCTGTTGTTTTCTCTGGGCCCCTCCCCAATCAGACCGGGAGTGACATGTTTAGCCGCATGTTCTCCTTGAATTGCTGGCTGTCTGAGTGGTGTCCAAAAAATGAGGTGGGCTTCATTGATAATTGGCAAAGCTTCTGGGGAAAACCTGGTCTTGTTAGGAGAGACGGCATCCATCCCACTTTAGATGGAGCAGCTCTCATTTCTAGAAATCTGGCCAATTTTCTTGGATCCTCCAAACTGTGACTGTCCAGCGTTGGGACCAGGAGGCAGAGCTGTGGTCTTATACACGTCTCTGCAGCTTCTCTCCCCCTGCCATCCCCTCATTATCCCATCCCCGTAGAGACGGTGCCTGCTCCCAGACCACCAATAACCAGCAAAAATCTATTTAAGCATAAAAATTCAAAAAGAAAAAAATAATATAGCACCTTCAATTGCACCACAGACTAAAACAGTTAAATGTGGTCTATTAAACATTAGGTCTCTCTCTTCTAAGTCCCTGTTGGTAAATGATATAATAATTGATCAACATATTGATTTATTCTGCCTAACAGAAACCTGGTTACAGCAGGATGAATATGTTAGTTTAAATGAGTCAACACCTCCGAGTCACACTAACTGTCAGAATGCTCGTAGCACGGGCCGTGGCGGAGGATTAGCAGCAATCTTCCATTCCAGCTTATTAATTAATCAAAAACCTAGACAGAGCTTTAATTCATTTGAAAGCTTGTCTCTTAGTCTTGTCCATCCAAATTGGAAGTCCCAAAAACCAGTTTTATTTGTTATTATCTATCGTCCACCTGGTCGTTACTGTGAGTTCTCTGTGAATTTTCAGACCTTTTGTCTGACTTAGTGCTTAGCTCAGATAAGATAATTATAGTGGGCGATTTTAACATCCACACAGATGCTGAGAATGACAGCCTCAACACTGCATTTAATCTATTATTAGACTCTATCGGCTTTGCTCAAAAAGTAAATGAGTCCACCCACCACTTTAATCATATCTTAGATCTTGTTCTGACTTATGGTATGGAAATAGAAGACTTAACAGTATTCCCTGAAAACTCCCTTCTGTCTGATCATTTTTTAATAACATTTACATTTACCTTGATGGACTACCCAGCAGTGGGGAATAAGTTTCATTACACTAGAAGTCTTTCAGAAAGCGCTGTAACTAGGTTTAAGGATATGATTCCTTCTTTATGTTCTCTAATGTCATATACCAACACAGAGCAGAGTAGCTACCTAAACTCTGTAAGGGAGTTAGAGTATCTCGTCAATAGTTTTACATCCTCTTTGAAGACAACTTTGGATGCTGTAGCTCCTCTGAAAAAGAGAGCTTTAAATCAGAAGTGTCTGACTCCGTGGTATAACTCACAAACTCGTAGCTTAAAGCAGATAACCCGTAAGTTGGAGAGGAAATGGCTTCTCACTAATTTAGAAGATCTTCACTTAGCCTGGAAAAAGAGTTTGTTGCTCTATAAAAAAGCCCTCCGTAAAGCTAGGACATCTTTCTACTCATCACTAATTGAAGAAAATAAGAATAACCTCAGGTTTCTTTTCAGCACTGTAGCCAGGCTGACAAAGAGTCAGAGCTCTATTGAGCTGAGTATTCCATTAACTTTAACTAGTAATGACTTCATGACTTTCTTTGCTAACAAAATTTTGACTATTACAGAAAAATTACTCATAACCATCCCAAAGATGTATCGTTATCTTTGGCTGCTTTCAGTGATGCCGGTATTTGGTTAGACTCTTTCTCTCCGATTGTTCTGTCTGAGTTATTTTCATTAGTTACTTCATCCAAACCATCAACATGTTTATTAGACCCCATTCCTGCCAGGCTGCTCAAGGAAGTCCTACCATTATTTAATGCTTCAATCTTAAATATGATCAATCTATCTTGTTAGTTGGTTATGTACCACAGGCCTTTAAGGTGGCAGTACTTAAACCATACTTAAAAAGCCATCACTTGACCCAGCTATCTTAGCTAATTATAGGCCAATCTCCAACCTTCCTTTTCTCTCAAGAATCTTGAGAGGGTAGTTGTAAAATAGCTAACTGATCACCTGCAGAGGAATGGTCTATTTGAAGAGTTTCAGTCAGGTTTTAGAATTCATCATAGTACAGAAACAGCATTAGTGAAGGTTACAATGATCTTCTTATGGCTTCGGACAGTGGACTTATCTCTGTGCTTGTTCTGTTGGACCTCAGTGCTGCTTTTGATACTGTTGACCATAAAATTTTATTACAGAGATTAGAGCATGTCATAGTATTAAAGGCACTGCGCTGCGGTGGTTTGAATCATATTTGTCTAATAGATTACAGTTTGTTCATGTAAATGGGGAATCTTCTTCACAGACTAAAGTTAATTATGGAGTTCCACAAGGTTCTGGGCTAGGACCAATTTTATTTCACTTTATACATGCTTCCTTAGGCAGTATTATTAGACGGTATTGCTTAAATTTTCATTGTTACGCAGATGATACCCAGCTTTATCTATCCATGAAGCCAGAGGATACACACCAATTAGCTAAACTGCAGGATTGTCTTACAGACATAAAGACATGGATGACCTCTAATTTCCTGCTTTTAAACTCAGATAAAACTGAAGTTATTGTACTTGGCCCCACAAATCTTAGAAGCATGGTGGTCTAACCAGATCGTTACTCTGGATGGCATTACCCTGATCTCTAGTAATACTGTGAGAAATCTTGGAGTCATTTTTGATCAGGATATGTCATTCAAAGCGCATATTAAACAAATATGTAGGACTGCCTTTTTGCATTTACGCAATATCTCTAAAATCAGAAAGGTCTTGTCTCAGAGTGATGCTGAAAAACTAATTCATGCATTTATTTCCTCTAGGCTGGACTATTGTAATTCATTATTATCAGGTTGTCCTAAAAGTTCCCTAAAAAGCCTTCAGTTAATTCAAAATGCTGCAGCTAGAGTACTGACGGGGACTAGAAGGAGAGAGCATATCTCACCCATATTGGCCTCTCTTCATTGGCTTCCTGTTATTCTAGAATAGAATTTGAAATTCTTCTTCTTACTTATAAGGTTTTGAATAATCAGGTCCCATCTTATCTTAGGGACCTCGTAGTACCATATCACCCCAATAGAGCGCTTCGCTCTCAGACTGCAGGCTTACTTGTAGTCCTTGGGTTTGTAAGAGTAGAATGGGAGGCAGAGCCTTCAGCTTTCAGGCTCCTCTCCTGTGGAACCAGCTCCCAATTCAGATCAGGGAGACAGACACCCTCTCTACTTTTAAGATTAGGCTTAAAACTTTCCTTTTTGCTAAAGCTTATAGTTAGGGCTGGATCAGGTGACCCTGAACCATCCCTTAGGTATGCTGCTATAGACGTAGACTGCTGGGGGGTTCCCATGATGCACTGTTTCTTCTTTCTCTTTTTGCTCTGTATGCACCACTCTGCATTTAATCATTAGTGATTGATCTCTGCTCCCCTCCACAGCATGTCTTTTCCTGGTTCTCTCCCTCAGCCCAACCAGTCCCAGCAGAAGACTGCCCCTCCCTGAGCCTGGTTCTGCTGGAGGTTTCTTCCTGTTAAAAGGGAGTTTTTTCCTTCCCACTGTAGCCAAGTGCTTGCTCACAGGGGGTCGTTTTGACCGTTGGGGTTTTTACGTAATTATTGTATGGCCTTGCCTTACAATATAAAGCGCCTTGGGGCAACTGTTTGTTGTGATTTGGCGCTATATAAAAAAAAAAAAAAAAAAAAAAAAAAAAAAAAAAAAGTGTTTTTGAAAAAACGAGTTAGAAGTAACATCATGTCATTCCTAAACCCCACTTCAGACCCAAACCAATTTACTTACGAGGCCAACAGGTCAACAGAGGACGCCGTGACCGCTGCTCTCGACACCACACTGACCCACCTGGACCAACAGGGTAACTACACCCATCTTCTCTTTGTGCATTATAGTTCAGCGTTCAACACCAGCCTTCCCCATGGCCCAGTGAGGAAGCTGCCTGAACCTCAGTCTACCTCAGTCCACATGTCTTTGGATTAAGGACTTCCTGTTAGGTGGCTCACAGAGAGTCAGGATTGGCCCCCACATATCCACAGCTCTCACACTCAGCATCGGTTCCCCTCAGGGCTGTGTGCTGAGCCCGTTGCTCTTCACCCTCTACACCTCTGACTGCACCCCGTCCACACCAGCAACAGCCAGTCAGCTGTATCACTGGAGGAGATGAGTCCATCTACTGGGAGGAGGTGGAACAGCTGATGGTGTGGTGTATAGAAAATAACCTGCTCCTGAACACATCCAAAACCAAGGCGTGAATCACAGACTTCAGCAGAAACCAAACAGACTTTCAGCCCGTTATCACTGGGGGGACCTGTGTGGACAGGGTCAGGGACTTCTGTTTTCTGGGAGTCCACAGAGAGGAGAAGCTGACCTGGGACAGGAACACCACACACTTGGTAAAGAAGGCACTGGAATCCTGCCATGGAGAGCATCCTCACATACTGCCTCTGGACGTGGTTTGCCAGCTGCACGGGGCAAACAGGAAAGAGCTCCAGAGGGTACCAAAATGGCAGAGAAGATCACTGGGTGCCAGTGTTGTGGTCTGATTCGTCCCCCCGTCTGATCGGCCCCATTAGCTTCACCGCACACGCCTTTAGACATAGGGGGACCAATCAGACAGGGGGCCTAATCAGACCACGACATGGGATCTTGTGTAAGAGATGTTTTCAGTAAAAGTAAAGTTTTGCTGCTTTGGGTACCTCTACCCTGTCATAACCTACCCAGGCCTTTGTTTCGTGAGTAGCTTTATAAACATTTACAGAAGCAAACGAACTGCAGAACAATGTGCTTAGCCCTTAACCTAGCAGTTCCTTCTCTACTTAACACTCCCAGTGTCGCCGACCAAACAGTGTCCCCTAAAAAACGGTCCCCCCTGCCTTCACTGCTCATGCGTCATTACTGTGCATCAGCCGCAGTTCACTGATTATCACCTCGTTTCTGCTTCAAACTGCCTCCAGTCATCATCATCTGTCTCAGCGATAGATATCTGAAGCTTTTGTACACAATCATTTCCACATAAATTCGGCATCAGTTCATAAGAAAGATTGGAGAAGCTGCTGCTGCTTTCACTGCACCTCCGTCATTTCAAACAGACAGTAGCGACTCACCGACTATTGCCTTGTTTCTACTTAAAACTGACTTCAGAACCGAGGTCTCAAACTGATTCCAGAAAGGGCTGAGAGCCACTCCACTCCAACCACTCCATCAGGTGATATCACTGATTAACTGATTCCATCTGCTCAAAGTGATATTAATCAGTGAAATCACCTGATGGAAAAGCCTGCACCCTCTTGGCACTTTCTGGAATCAGTTTGAGACCTCTGCTTTGGAATGACATAAGAGGTTTCACCCTGTCATCTGATGGTTAATACTCACATTATTCCCTTTGATGGCTTTGGGTGTCGAGACTCGGTCTCAGACGAGCTGCTGTGGTCCAAAATGACGCATGTGCAGTGAATCAATCAATCAACAACTTTATTAATCCCACAACGGGCAATTTCATTTGACCAGTCCGTTTAAGAAAAAAATTAAATAAAATAACAATATATAACAACAATAAAACTAATAAAAAACAAATGAAACAGACTTAAGAAGTTAAAATGAATAGCAAGAATAAAGAAATAAATAAAAACATGGCAGACCTATGGAGCATTTAAAAATCGAATTGCCGAAGGTATAAACGACTTTAAAAACCGGTTGGTTCTATACATGGGTTACGCATAACGGATTCCTAAAGGAAGCAGGGAAAACTCTCCTAAGAGAACATGACCTGACATGGACAAGATGATTTCAGCCTTCTGGAGGATCTGTTGATTACAAAAAGAGTGTAAATCTTTGTTTCACTCCGATAATCTTTGAACAAATTTTATGTTGTTCAGGCTGTTTGTGTCTTTCACTGAGAGGCTGTGAAACCAGCAGATAAATAAACAACACAAAAGACTCAATAAAAGACTGATAAAAACAACAAAGGATTGCAGGCCTGATAGAAAAAGAGTTCAGTTTACAGAGAAGATAAATTCTTTGCTGTCCTCGCTTCACAATGGTGTCTGTGTTCACATCAAACTTCAGCTTGTCTTCAAAAATAGTCCCCAAAAACTTATATGATGTGACAAGTTCCACTTCTTCATTGTGTATGATGCTCTCCTTGGCCACATCCCTGTTACGTCTGAAGTCAAAGATCATTTCTTTAGTTTGGACACATTTAAATCCAAAAAGTTGTTATCACACCAACAAATGAAAATCTGATAAAACAGCTCCGTGGTCTGAGTCTGAACCGTGGAGAACAGACAACAGTACAGTGTCATCAGAAGGCAGGCGGACCAATTTTTATGGAGGGACAGTTGGTATGCGACACCCGGCAAACCTCTTGTGCACACCACGCTGCTCAGTGTAACAGCAACACCGCGTGGCTAATGTGAGATCTGTCACAAACACATCACATCCCAACTCAGTTTTTCCCCTCACTGGATTTGAAATGATAGACAGGTGCCAAAATGAACCCCAAAAGTTGGGAAGCCGCGGATCAGCGGGTGATTCTCATCCCTGATATAGAGACTTTTAGGGCACGTGTTTACTTATTTGCGTTTTTTTGTTATTGTTGTTGTACATTAGGGCTGAAACGATTAGTCGAGTAACTCGAATAATTCGATTACAAAAAATGTTCGAGGCAAATTCTGTGACTCAAAGCTTCGTTAATGAGTAGTACATATGCCAAGCCTGTGTGTGGCGCTGCAATGTCCGCAGGCAAAAAAAAAAAACAGAAGAAGACTGGAGCATAACAGCTAATCAAATTAGCAACAATAGCTACCGCTTTCCAACGAGACACAGAATAAAATAAAGGCTTTTAAGAGAAAGATGGTCCACGCAGATCATCTGAAATAGACTTACTGTGCATTTAAAGCGAAGCAGTGTGTTTGTCTATTTTTAAAAAAACACACGATCTGCTTTACGTGGGGAGGGACCATTGACCCGGTGGCCGGCTGCTGTCTCTCTCTGCCCAGTGTGAGGGGCTCTCAGACCAGGCCAGTCACAGCTCTGTCCCCGGCTACACTGACAAACAGCAGATGTCCACTCTTTCTTCTGTGTTTACCTCAGACTCACACTGAGTGTTTGACTTTTTAATTTTGCATCTTTGTGCAACACACAAACACTTCACAAACACAATAACTTAAAAAAAAAAAAAAAACTACAAGGCTTGCATGTTCAACCTCCAGCTGAAATGCATCTGCTGAATCACAGAGGGATTAAAAAAAAAAAAAAAAAATCACGCAGGCACCCAGTCCATAAACCTTTATAAAGAAAAAACAAAACTTAAACATTGTTACATTTTACAAGTTGGAGAAAACAAAACAGAAAGCCACATCCCATCGCCATTTCAGCAAAATGCCAACACTTTGGTGCAGTGACATTGTGCCATTGCTTAGGGAGAACCCTGGGCTATTGATGTTGTTTAAAAATGCAGAAGTACTTTTTATCTGATTACTCGATTAATCGCCAGAATAATCAATAGAATACTCGATTACTAAAATAATCGATAGCTGCAGCCCTGTTGTACATTGTGTAGAATTTTGGTTCTGTACTTATACTGTTCTGAAAAATTAAAAATTAGTTAAGGAAAAAAAAAATTTAAGTTAAGGTTGAAGCCTGGTCCACTCCGCAGTTCATCTGCATCTGATTTCTTGAAGATACAGTAGTATTAATCAATCAATCAATCAATTTTTTTTTATATAGCGCCAAATCACAACAAACAGTTGCCCCAAGGCGCTTTATATTGTAAGGCAAGGCCATACAATAATTATGTAAAACCCCAACGGTCAAAACGACCCCCTGTGAGCAAGCACTTGGCTACAGTGGGAAGGAAAAACTCCCTTTTAACAGGAAGAAACCTCCAGCAGAACCAGGCTCAGGGAGGGGCAGTCTTCTGCTGGGACTGGTTGGGGCTGAGGGAGAGAACCAGGAAAAAGACATGCTGTGGAGGGGAGCAGAGATCAATCACTAATGATTAAATGCAGAGTGGTGCATACAGAGCAAAAAGAGAAAGAAACAGTGCATCATGGGAACCCCCCAGCAGTCTACGTCTATAGCAGCATAACTAAGGGATGGTTCAGGGTCACCTGATCCAGCCCTAACTATAAGCTTTAGCAAAAAGGAAAGTTTTAAGCCTAATCTTAAAAGTAGAGAGGGTGTCTGTCTCCCTGATCTGAATTGGGAGCTGGTTCCACAGGAGAGGAGCCTGAAAGCTGAAGGCTCTGCCTCCCATTCTACTCTTACAAACCCTAGGAACTACAAGTAAGCCTGCAGTCTGAGAGCGAAGCGCTCTATTGGGGTGATATGGTACTACGAGGTCCCTAAGATAAGATGGGACCTGATTATTCAAAACCTTATAAGTAAGAAGAAGAATTTTAAATTCTATTCTAGAATTAACAGGAAGCCAATGAAGAGAGGCCAATATGGGTGAGATATGCTCTCTCCTTCCAGTCCTCGTTACTACTCTAGCTGCAGCATTTTGAATTAACTGAAGGCTTGTTAGGGAACTTTTAGGACAACCTGATAATAATGAATTACAATAGTCCAGCCTAGAGGAAATAAATGCATGAATTAGTTTTTCAGCATCACTCTGAGACAAGACCTTTCTAATTTTAGAGATATTGCGTAAATGCAAAAAAGCAGTCCTACATATTTGTTTAATATGCGCTTTGAATGACATATCCTGATCAAAAATGACTCCAAGATTTCTCACAGTATTACTAGAGGTCAGGGTAATGCCATCCAGAGTAAGGATCTGGTTAGACACCATGTTTCTAAGATTTGTGGGGCCAAGTACAATAACTTCAGTTTTATCTGAGTTTAAAAGCAGGAAATTAGAGGTCATCCATGTCTTTATGTCTGTAAGACAATCCTGCAGTTTAGCTAATTGGTGTGTGTCCTCTGGCTTCATGGATAGATAAAGCTGGGTATCATCTGCGTAACAATGAAAATTTAAGCAATACCGTCTAATAATACTGCCTAAGGGAAGCATGTATAAAGTGAATAAAATTGGTCCTAGCACAGAACCTTGTGGAACTCCATAATTAACTTTAGTCTGTGAAGAAGATTCCCCATTTACATGAACAAATTGTAATCTATTAGACAAATATGATTCAAACCACCGCAGCGCAGTGCCTTTAATACCTATGGCATGCTCTAATCTCTGTAATAAAATTTTATGGTCAACAGTATCAAAAGCAGCACTGAGGTCTAACAGAACAAGCACAGAGATGAGTCCACTGTCCGAGGCCATAAGAAGATCATTTGTAACCTTCACTAATGCTGTTTCTGTACTATGATGAATTCTAAAACCTGACTGAAACTCTTCAAATAGACCATTCCTCTGCAGATGATCAGTTAGCTGTTTTACAACTACCCTTTCAAGAATTTTTGAGAGAAAAGGAAGGTTGGAGATTGGCCTATAATTAGCTAAGATAGCTGGGTCAAGTGATGGCTTTTTAAGTAATGGTTTAATTACTGCCACCTTAAAAGCCTGTGGTACATAGCCAACTAACAAAGATAGATTGATCATATTTAAGATCGAAGCATTAAATAATGGTAGGGCTTCCTTGAGCAGCCTGGTAGGAATGGGGTCTAATAGACATGTTGATGGTTTGGATGAAGTAACTAATGAAATAACTCAGACAGAACAATCGGAGAGAAAGAGTCTAACCAAATACCGGCATCACTGAAAGCAGCCAAAGATAACGATACATCTTTGGGATGGTTATGAGTAATTTTTTCTCTAATAGTTAAAATTTTGTTAGCAAAGAAAGTCATGAAGTCATTACTAGTTAAAGTTAATGGAATACTCAGCTCAATAGAGCTCTGACTCTTTGTTAGCCTGGCTACAGTGCTGAAAAGAAACCTGGGGTTGTTCTTATATTCTTCAATTAGTGATGAGTAGAAAGATGTCCTAGCTTTACAGAGGGCTTTTTTATAGAGCAACAGACTCTTTTTCCAGGCTAAGTGAAGATCTTCTAAATTAGTGAGACGCCATTTCCTCTCCAACTTACGGGTTATCTGCTTTAAGCTACGAGTTTGTGAGTTATACCACAGAGTCAGGCACTTCTGATTTAAAGCTCTCTTTTTCAGAGGAGCTACAGCATCCAAAGTTGTCTTCAATGAGGATGTAAAACTATTGACGAGATACTCTATCTCACTTACAGAGTTTAGGTAGCTACTCTGCACTGTGTTGGTATATGGCATTAGAGAACATAAAGAAGGAATCATATCCTTAAACCTAGTTACAGCGCTTTCTGAAAGACTTCTACTGTAATGAAACCTATTCCCCACTGCTGGGTAGTCCATCAGAGTAAATGTAAATGTTATTAAGAAATGATTAGACAGAAGGGAGTTTTCAGGGAATACTGTTAAGTCTTCTATTTCCATACCATAAGTCAGAACAAGATCTAAGATATGATTAAAGTGGTGGGTGGACTCATTTACATTTTGAGCAAAGCCAATACAGTCTAATAATAGATTAAATGCAGTGTTGAGGCTGTCATTCTCAGCATCTGTGTGGATGTTAAAATCGCCCACTATAATTATCTTATCTGAGCTAAGCACTAAGTCAGACAAAAGGTCTGAAAATTCACAGAGAAACTCACAGTAACGACCAGGTGGACGATAGATAATAACAAATAAAACTGGTTTTTGGGACTTCCAATTTGGATGGACAAGACTAAGAGTCAAGCTTTCAAATGAATTAAAGCTCTGTCTGGGTTTTTGATTAATTAATAAGCTGGAATGGAAGATTGCTGCTAATCCTCCGCCTCGGCCCGTGCTACGAGCGTTCTGACAGTTAGTGTGACTCGGGGGTGTTGACTCATTTAAACTAACATATTCATCCTGCTGTAACCAGGTTTCTGTAAAGCAGAATAAATCAATATGTTGATCAATTATTATATCATTTACCAACAGGGACTTAGAAGAGAGAGACCTAATGTTTAATAGACCACATTTAACTGTTTTAGTCTGTGGTGCAGTTGAAGGTGCTATATTATTTTTCTTTTTGAATTTTTATGTTTAAATAGATTTTTGCTGGTTATTGGTGGTCTGGGAGCAGGACACCGTCTCTACGGGGATGGGGTAATGAGGGGATGGCAGGGGGAGAGAAGCTGCAGAGAGGTGTGTAAGACTACAACTCTGCTTCCTGGTCCCAACCCTGGATAGTAACGGTTTGGAGGATTTAAGAAAATTGGCCAGATTTCTAGAAATGAGAGCTGCTCCATCCAAAGTGGGATGGATGCCGTCTCTCCTAACAAGACCAGGTTTTCCCCAGAAGCTTTGCCAATTATCTATGAAGCCCACCTCATTTTTTGGACACCACTCAGACAGCCAGCAATTCAAGGAGAACATGCGGCTAAACATGTCACTCCCGGTCCGATTGGGGAGGGGCCCAGAGAAAACTACAGAGTCCGACATTGTTTTTGCAAAGTTACACACCGATTCAATGTTAATTTTAGTGACCTCCGATTGGCGTAACCGGGTGTCATTACTGCCGACGTGAATTACAATCTTACCAAATTTACGCTTAGCCTTAGCCAGCAGTTTCAAATTTCCTTCAATGTCGCCTGCTCTGGCCCCCGGAAGACAATTGACTATGGTTGCTGGTGTCGCTAACTTCACATTTCTCAAAACAGAGTCGCCAATAACCAGAGTTTGATCCTCGGCGGGTGTGTTGCCGAGTGGGGAAAAAAATGGTTCGAAATGTGAACAGGTTGGCGGTGTACACGGGGCTTCTGTTTAGAACTACGCTTCCTCCTCACAGTCACCCAGTCGGCCTGCTTTCCCGGCTGCTCGGGATCTGCCAGAGGGGAAACTAACGGCGGCTAAGCTACCTTGGTCCGCACCGACTACAGGGGCCTGGCTAGCTGTAGAATTTTCCACGGTGCGGAGCCGAGTCTTCAATTCGCCCAGCCTGGCCTCCAAAGCTACGAATAAGCTACACTTATTACAAGTACCATTACTGCTAAAGGAGGCCGAGGAATAACTAAACATTTCACACCCAGAGCAGAAAAGTGCGGGAGAGACAGGAGAAGCCGCCATCCTAAATCGGCTAAGAGCTAGTAGCTGTGCTAAGCTAGCAGATTCCTAAAAACACGCAAAGTGAATAATGTGTAAATAATTTAGAGGTGATTCAGCAGAGGGAGTGCTTTAGTTAAGGCACGTGAAGATTACACTGGGAAACAAACAGATCTAGATAACTAGATCTAACTGCGCAGATTAAACAGCTAACAGATACAGCAAAACACCACTGTGCTCCGGAACAGGAAGTGATACAATACTGCAGTGAGAGCCAACCACCCGATGTATGGCACCATCTCACCATGTGTGGGCGGCTGTAATGTCCAGGGAGTGAACACCAACACAAACCTTGTCTCGACGCTCTGAGTTTGGGTCGTCAATATTGTGGAAAGTGTTTTCATCGATCTCCCTGAGCCATGCCTGTTCACCGATACCCACGAGGCAATTTGGATTCCCTTTACAATTCCTCCTGTTGAAAAAAGAAAAAAATAAAGTCATGTTCACCCTTAGTTTACTGAAGCGGTGGCGAAAAGTAAAACTATTTTCTCTGTGGAAGGTTGTGAAATTAACCACATTTCAAAGTGCAAAAAAAGTTCATATAAAAAGCTACAATTGATATAATATTTGATATAATATTCTTGCTGCTGCATCCCTGCCAACTGTGATCAGTAATGACGGCTGTACATCATGTTCATCTAAAAGCTTATATTTCTGTGTTCCAACTTTATTACAAATAGACTGCTGCTAGAGATAAGTTTCCACAAGTCAATCAATCAATCAATCAATTTTTTTATATAGCGCCAAATCACAACAAACAGTTGCCCCAAGGCGCTTTATATTGTAAGGCAAGGCCATACAATAATTATGTAAAACCCCAACGGTCAAAACGACCCCCTGTGAGCAAGCACTTGGCTACAGTGGGAAGGAAAAACTCTCTTTTAACAGGAAGAAACCTCCAGCAGAACCAGGCTCAGGGAGGGGCAGTCTTCTGCTGGGACTGGTTGGGGCTGAGGGAGAGAACAGGAAAAAGACATGCTGTGGAGGGGAGCAGAGATCGATCACTAATGATTAAATGCACAGTGGTGCATACAGAGCAAAAAGAGAAAGAAACAGTGCATCATGTGCGTCAAGTAAGAGGAGTTTATCCGTGAGGACAAACGAGGTTTTTGGATGTTAAATCAATGACCACAAAGACAACATAAGTACACACCAAGTCTGAAGATATTTCACGATAGTCGTTCAAAAAAAATGCTAAATTCTACAACCTGACTGGACCAGACAACCAATGTTTTGAATGTGACACACACACACAAAATGTTTCACTGTCAACAAGTGGTGAGTATAATAATACAATAACATGCTGTTGTCGTGCGGTATGCATTTTTCAGAGGCCCTCCGTTCACGCCTGAGTTAGACGAGGGCGAATATCTGTCATTTTGGGTGGACTGGGCGTGAACAGAGGGACTCAGAAAATGCATACCGCACAACAACAGCATGTTATTTGTATTATTATCACTTTTTACTGAGATACACAACACGTAACGCATACATAAAAGTTGGCTCACTTAACTTTTGTCGTGTCGGCTGGCGCACACGCTGCTCTCCAAATTCACCAGTGCGTCCTCATCAAGCTGGTTGCTTTAGCTGCTGTTCATTGTCATACTATCCATGAGAAAATCATCTGGAATATCCACAGTGGGACCAACACACACCTCTCGCCTTTTCATCTTTTCCTCTGTGGACAGTCCACCCCCCCCCGTGGACAGTTCTTGGGCTGCACGCGCTATGACGTCATTTGTTTACACACAGCAGGTGGGTATAGCCAGGTAGCGTTGACATAAATCTACGATACCAGCCTAGCAACGCCCCGGTAAAGTGATAATAATGTTCCTTATCACGCCCGTTTACACTGCATGTCCATATTAGACAAAGAAAATGGAGACGTCATAGCCACGTCACATCCAAATGAACAACAAATGCCCGCAGAAATGTTCCTGCTCATTAGGGCTGTGCGATGTGTTGTATGAACATCGCCATCACGATGTGCGCGTGTGTCACAGTCACATCACAAGTACTCGTAATGTGGCATAATTAAGCATGCACGTTTACGATAAAGCTAAAGACTCATTTGCAACTTTCATGACTAACCAACAAAGATGTTGAAGAGGCTGAGTTTACTCAAAGGATCCTGGTAATGCCACTGTGTGACGTGCATCTTCTCTCAATCAAGCTCTCAGCTGAAAAATGATAACTTGTGTGGTTTTCCATGGCCGAACACGATACTTTGAAAACGTGTCCCAGTGTGGATACATCTGAAAACATTGGATGTGTGTCTCTGTGTGTTTCTGAAACGATGATGTCATAGCACCGCCTCTGTAACATCAGCCGCTCATAATGAGTAATGCTGTTGTTAAGAGTGCAATTTAACACACACCTCTTTTATGTCTTTGTGGATCATTAATGTGATTTATTTTTGTTGCGAGCAGAGTGCTAAAGCGACGATGGGATGGAGGGCTGTGGTGAATGTTGATTGTGAATAAGTGGAATAAAATAACTGCTGAAGGGTTTCAGCTTTTTAAAATAAGTTGTTCTACAGGTGGCTTTCTTCAGCTCAGGCTGAAAAACACACCTGGAGCACCATATTACAACATTGAGGGACTTCTTTAAAAGCCTGTGTTATTCACAAGCAGTTTCATTGATGAGGAATTAACACATTTCCAGACATTGTCTTCCAAAACCAGGGCGTCTTTTTGTGTATACCAGTTTTCAGACTGTGATGATGAATCCACATCACAGGTCAGAATGGAAGACTTTATATTTACTCTGTGTGCTGCTTTGAAAAGTTCTGGCTTTTGCCGCTAATTTGATTAGAACCTAGGGATGGGTATTGATAAGATTTTATCGATACCATTATTGATTCCCCTTATGTGTGCTGCTTTGAAAAGTTCTGGCTTTTGCTGCTAATTTGATTAGAACCTAGGGAAGGGCATTGATAAGATTTTATCGATACCATTATTGATTCCGCTTATCGATACTTCTTGTGAATTTTCTGCATACTAAAAGTAGGCTTTACAGGTTTTCTATGTCAAAGGGGAAAAGCCAGGTACGACAGCCCAAATCCCTTCATCATGTCCAGAAGGCTGGGGAAGGTTGTTAAGTGGGCAATGTCATTCTGGGTTAGCCAGTACATGGCCCTCAGTGAGGCAGTCGGAGTCCGTGGACATTTTAAGTCAAGACAGTGAGGCAGTCGGAGTCCGTGGACATTTTAAGTCAAGACTTAAAACCTATTTTATTCTCTTTCTCATGAGTAGTTTTTATTTTATGTTTTTATTTATTCTTTTGCTTCTGCTTTTAATTAAGTATTTGAATTTTTTTATTTATTTATTTTAATTTTTTATGTTGAACTGTTCTGTGTGAGGCACCTTGAGATGGCCATTGTTGTAATTTGACGCTTTATACTAAGTCCCTTTGGCTGCTCCCTTGTTTGCACTCAGGGTCACCACAGCAATCCAAGGTGGATCTGCATGTTGAATTGGCACAGGTTTTATGCCGGATGCCCTTCCTGACGCAATTCCACATTACATGGAGAAATGTGGGCAGGGGTGGGATTTGTACCCGGAACCTTCTGAACTGAAACCAAGCGGCATTCACCACTTGGCCACCACCGCTTTATAAGCTGATTAAATTGAAAATGAACAACATTTTATTGAGTTTTAAAGTAAATAAATATGAAACTGGTTACTGGATCCTTAAACTCTGGACATAATAAACTCTACATGGTGGATCCTTGATCTCTGGACATGAACAGAAATAAAATCTTAGTTTTTGTCAAAAGCATTTCCTTTCAGACATTATTATTGGCAAGAATGTCTTTCCATATCTGAGCTGAGCTCTACAGCTCACTGCGATGCACGTCAGGTTCATAAAGAATGCAGGACGTCTCATTATGGGAGGAAAAAACTTTTAGTCAATTGTAGTTTATTGTCTGTATTGCAACGTTTGTAAAGAGGTGTCATTTTATTTAAAGCGCAATTTGTTTTTAAGTTATTCATTCCGAATGGACTCTGTCTCAGCAGAGAGCCGCGCAGCGTTTAGAGCTGTGCAAATGGAACGGAGGACGACTCTCGTTTCTTGACAGCAACAAGACAACAGTCCCAGTTAGTGACTTTAATACACACAAAAGTGACTCGTGATATTTTAATGGCTTTGAGAGGGGTTAAGAAGCAGACTTGCCGCTTCTGAAGAGCAGCGAATCAAAGAGCCACGAGCCATTGAATCAAAGCATTGCTTCATTGATTCACGCTTCAAACTGGAGTCGCACTGCAGAAACGGTTGATTACAGACCCGTTATGCTGTATTGAAAATAAGTGTAACGGTCCAAAATAAGCGTAACGGTCCAAAATTATATCGTAACAGGCCATAAAGCAAGTCTGCGCTAGCTAGAACCTTGCAAATGTATTAAAAACTGTAATTTTTTATTAATTTTTGTTTATATATTAATAATAATAATAACAGCAACAACAACAATAATAGTAATAATAACTAATAATGCTACAATACAATTTTAGAGTAAGAGACAAAAAGAACCTGATTAAAACACAACAGAAAATATAAAACCAACTAACAATGAACATGAAAAAATACATACAGAAATAAATAAGTGTTTCCTGTGAACACCTAGTGACTCTTACATCTCCACTTCATCCCTGCTTTATTTAAGATTAATAACAATTTGTTTTGGTCAAAGCATATTTTCAATTTGTTCATTTTTTCAGTGATTTCCTCCAAGACTATCTGCCAAACTAGAAAACTGCTGCATCCTAGTAAGAGCAGAATACTACTGGAATGAATTTGAATAAGGAAAGTTGGGTTTTTTCCCCTCACTAAATGGATGCTGCACTCACAGCAGTTTATTGTCTAGAATAGTCCCAGATTGCATTTCACAGCTTCTAGAATTCAAACATTTCGTGCAGGTGGTGTTGGGGGGTAATTTTGGGTTTCAGCTTTTTTTGTTTTTTACCACTTTCATCCCTGAATGTGTCAATCGTGAGTCACTTTTGTGCAGATTAAACTCACTAACTGGGACTCCTGTCTTGTTGGGAGAAAGAAACAAGAATTGTCCTCCGTTCTGTTCACACAGCTCCAAATGCTGCGCGGCTCTCTGCCTAGTCAAGTTAGAACGATAGAGTCCAGTCAGAATTAATAAATTCGAAGTGAAACACCATTTAGATCAAATGACACCTCTTTCTAAATGTTGTAATACAAACTGCAATCAATAAAAAGGTTTTTTCTTCCCAAAATGAGACGTCCTGCGCTGATGTGCAGCAGCCAGCTGAGCTCAGCTCAGAGGTACGGAGAGACATTCATGCCAAAATGTCTGAAAGGAAATGCTTTTGACAAAAAACTACAGATTTTATTTTTATTTATGTCCAGACATTAATGACCAATTTAAAATGTTGACATAGAAAACCTGTAATTGCCCAGTTACACAGCAATTATGAAGGGCAAGGAAGCCCTAACAAAACAAGAAATCTGAACTTTCGTTGGCATCATTTAACCTTCGCGCAGCTTCGTTCCTGCAGCTGGCGATTCGTCAGGATTTTTAAACTGTTGAAAAATTTGAACGAAGGGCAACGAAAACCTCAATTCGTCCGTGTTTCATTTTGCTGTCGTGCTTGATGTTTTAATCGTTTGTTTAGTTTTTGTAACGTTATTGTTTAATTTGACTTCGTTCAAGCAGCTGAATGTTTTCACACCATGCAGAAGCCGGTTTGTGAGCACTGAGGCTGCTGCTGCTTCATGTACCGTCAGAAATTACAGGGCAAACTCAGCCTGTTTGCTTGGATTTTTTTTTTTTTTTTTTTATCTGGGTGGACAGTCAGCTTGACTGGGCTCAGGCACCTTACATTGGCCAGAATTAATCTTTGTGTGGATACAATGAATTATTTTGCCACAAGCAACTGCTGAATTTGAAACAAAAGAGTTGTGTAATTTCCGATGGTACTTGAATGCAGCATTAGCGGTAGCAGCAGCTGCTGCATGCGCTTATTATTTTTTATTAAATATAACATGAGTGTAGGAATGACAATCCAGTCCATCTGTACATGTGGCAACGGGTAGATAATTAAAAGATTATATAAAGAGCTGTTCTGGAAGGCAGAATTCACGTTGTGGATCAGTCATCAGCTGGTGAAATAACCGCACACGGGGAGTCAATGCGCATCCACACGCACTGATCAGTTTACTGCTCTGATATATTCAATCATCTTTACACTTATATTTACAACCCCTGGCAATAATTAGGAATCACCGGCCCTCGGAGGATGTTCACTCAGTTGTTTAATTTTGTAGAAAAAAAGCAGATCACAGACATGACACAAAACTAAAGTCATTTCAAATGGCAACTTTCTGGCTTTAAGAAACACTATAAGAAATCAAGAAAAAAAAATTGTGGCAGTCAGTAACGGTTACTTTTTTAGACCAAGCAGAGGGAAAAAAAAAAAATATGGACTCACTCAATTCTGAGGAATAAATTATGGAATCACCCTGTAAATTTTCATCCCCAAAACTAACACCTGCATCAAATCAGATCTGTTCGTTAGTCTGCATCTAAAAAGGAGTGATCACACCTTGGAGAGCTGTTGCACCAAGTGGACTGACATGAGTCATGGCTCCAACACGAGAGGTGTCAATTGAAACAAAGGAGAGGATTATCAAACTCTTAAAAGAGGGTAAATCATCACGCAGTGTTGCAAAAGATCTTGGCTGTTCACAGTCAGCTGTGTCTAAACTCTGGACCAAATACAAACAACATGGGAAGGTTGTTAAAGGCAAACATACTGGTAGACCAAGGAAGACATCAAAGCGTCAAGACAGAAAACTTAAAAACAATATGTCTCAAAAATCGAAAATGCACAACAAAACAAGTGAGGAACGAATGGGAGGAAACTGGAGTCAACGTCTGTGGCCGAACTGTAAGAAATCGCCTAAAGGAAATGGGATTTACATACAGAAAAGCTCAACGAAAGCCGTCTGTCAGATCCCGCTTTTTTTTTTTTTAGATACACGGCACACGCTCACCCTCCGACGAGTGTGTTTGTGTACAAAACCAGCTCTCCGTCTCTGGGGTCCGACCTTCGTGTCTCCACGGGTATTACCCGGCAGGGCTGCACAAAGGCTGTTTAAGCTGGTGGCGAGGAGATTCGTCTAGCCGCTCACTGCCTCCATCCGGACGTCCACCCCGCTGACGCTGATCTCGCACCCCGGTCGAATAGCCTTCTCTGGAACCAGGATACGAACCGGCCACGCCTGTTAACGGCAGCTCTCCTCTTATGGATCAGGGCTCTTGGAATGTTGCTAGATTTTAAATTTAGTGACTCGTACAGCGAGTCCCCAGGATGTGTTATTTTCATTAAAAACCAGACTAACCTTTTAGAGCACTTTTTGATATTGTACACCCAATAAACTAACTTTTACACCTTAAGAAGCATCAATAATCCAATGTCCGAGCCTTGACACTTTAACTGCATGCTTGGAAATTTACTGCAGGTTTTGCAAGTGCCGACAACATAATCAAAATAGGTTATATGATGATAATTTCACAACAGTAATTCAAGTATAATTAGAATAATGATTGGCAGAGATTTTTGTTTTTGATTCAATAATACTGTCTGATCTTACTTTGACTGGGACTGGATTGACTTCTTAACAATTTTTCTAGGAGTGAGGGAAGGAGGTTTTTGAGGTTAAAGTCCCCAGTTCGATGAACTTGATTTCCTCTTCATCAGGTATTAGTCGTTAGCTGACCACGATCCTTGTGTGATGTTGTAATCCTTCAGGAAATTAATCCACATAAGAGTTTATTCCGTCTTCAATCAACCAAAAGTTGATCTAATCCATTCTGGTATGCAGTGATGTTCCTTGAGAGAGAAAACGTTGAACATTCCCCACTCAGACTTAAGGCCAGTGATTATTCTCCAATGCTCTGCTACTCCGTGACTGGACGGCCTGAGTGGGAGTTGAAAACTCTCTCAAATGATCTCTTATGGCTCCAATCCTCTCACTCCACGGTTCCAATTGCTGCTCACAAGATGGTCAAGTCTTGTGATCTCGTAGCAGGGGAGAAGTGGAAACAGCACCTCTCCCTTGAATAATAACCCCGTTTCCTGGTGTTTCACAGTTTATATATGTGCTTGACTCTTGTTGTCTTCAGATGATCTTGGTTACCATGGGGACGCTGTTGACTCAAAACCTCCTCCCTTCTCTTTCCCTTACTGGAAATCTTCTGCAGCTCCTTACCAGTAACTTATTGCTCAAGTCTCTCTTTTCTGTTAACACTTCAGCTTTCTGAGAATTCATTCTTTAATCATTTCTTTAGAATCACATCGATCATATTCAATCATTTCATTACAACTTTCTTTCACATAAAAACAATTCATATGATCATATACAAACATTTTCATTCCTTATTATTCATTTAATATCTTACTAACATTTTAATCATTTGATCAGTTGTTTAACATCAGCTTTTCTTGCCCTGCTTGCGACATCATCTTCACTTCCTCTTTTTTCTCTGACTCTGCACTCTTTATGAAAAACAACTCATATAATCATTCATTTCAATTATTTGTAACATACTTTTTCTAATCAACTCTTAATTTTTAACACATTAATACTTCATTTGATCATACTTGTCATGTTAGAATCATTCTTAGACATATTCCATCGTCTTCACCACTGAGTTCATTCCGTGGGCCTCCCCATTTGCAATGGAAAAGTCCGGTATGACCTCACTTACTCCGGGAAGGTACTAAACACTGTGCAGTTTAATCCAACAGCATGTATATTAATCCCATGGCACGTATTATATTCCAAGATGAAAACAAGCTGAAACCAAGCTTAAAGTCATCTTTCCTGACACATCATTAACACCTAAACAGAAAAAAACAAGGTTACAATGGGCTAAGGAAAAGCAATCATGGACTGTGGATGACTGGATGAAAGTCATATTGCGTGATGATTCTCGAATCTGCATTGGGCAATTTGATGATGCTGGAACTTTTGTTTGGTGCCGTTCCAATGAGATTTATAAAGATGACTGCCTGAAGAGAACATGTCAATTTCCACAGTCATTGATGATATGGGGCTGCATGTCAGGTAAAGGCACTGGGGAGATGGCTGTCATTACATCGTCAATAAATGCACAAGTTTACGTTGATATTTTGGACACTTTTCTTATCCCATCAATTGAAAAGATGTTTGGGGATGATGAAATCATTTTTCAAGATGATAATGCATCTTGCCATAGAGCAAAAACTGTGAAAACATTCCTTGCAAAAAGACACATAGGGTCAATGTCATGGCCTGCAAATAGTCCGGATCTTAATCCAATTGGAAATCTTTGGTGGAAGTTGAAGAAAATGGTCCATGACAAGGCTCCAACCTGCAAAGCTGATCTGGCAACAGCAATCAGAGAAAGTTGGAGCCAGATTGATGAAGAGTACTGTTTGTCACTCATTAAGTCCATGCCTCAGAGACTGCAAGCTGTTAGAAAAGCCAGAGGTGGTGCAACAAAATACTAGTGATGTGTTGGAGCGTTCTTTTGTTTTTCATGATTCCATCATTTTTTCCTCAGAATTGAGTGATTCCATATTTTTTTCCCTCTGCTTGGTCTAAAAAAGTAACCGTTACTGACTGCCACAATTATTTTTCCTGATTTCTTATAGTGTTTCTTAAAGCCAGAAAGTTGCCATTTGAAATGACTTTAGTTTTGTGTCATGTCTGTGATCTGCTTTTTTTCTACAAAATTAAACAACTGAATGAACATCCTCCGAGGCCGGTGATTCCATCATTTTTGCCAGGGGTTGTATTACCCCTTTTGACAGTTTTCTGTTATAAATCAATATATATGGCTTAGAACATAATACAACAGGGGTCGCCACCACGGCACACCATTCTTTATTTATTTATTTTTTTATTGGGGCAAGATGGAGTGTGCAGCGTGTCGTCAGACAGTGTGGATTCTGATGATGAAGGAGATGATCCCTCTTTTGTTCTGGACAAGGAACCAGAGCAGGTGGTCCACCGACCTGCACACAGATCTCCACAGCGTCTGTTTGCAGTTTCTTCAGGACTCAGGTGCTATGAGCTCTGTCCCAGCACAGAGTCCTGGAACTCACAGATGCAGACACACACTGCTCCAGCTGTGGGTCCATGCGCATTTCGTTTAAAGCGTTGAGATCGTTAGCTTCGGTTTTGTTAAGTTCCTCTTCTGTCCCTTTTGCGCTCTTGCTTCGCAGGCTGTTTGGTGATAAAAGCTCTTTCGTCCACATTTTCTCAACGAATTGTGGCTTTTTTTACTTTTTTTCCTTCGTTCAGGAATCGTCGTGTGCCGTGTGACTGGGCCATAAATCCTTCACAAGAGGTCTTGATAAGGGAATCAATAAGGAATCAGATCAAGAAGCGAAACCGATAAAATCTTATCAATGCCCATCCATCGTCAAAAGCGCTAACACAACAAATTTGAAACCCAATTTGAGACCCACCACGGTCCAACAGCAGCTGGTGCATTTGGTGAACGTGAGTTAGGTTCAATGTTTGCCCTGTTGCAGAAGACTGATCACAATAAATCCACTTAAGGATTGGAGAAGATACTATTTCTTGATGCTAAAAACATCATTAAATTGCTCTTATTCATTAACGTGTTCAGCACAGAATGTGTATCAGTAAAGCTGATCATACTACGATAGTAGAATATAAAGAAGGGGAAAAAAAAGAAAAAATAGACAATATATTCGTCAATCGCAATTATTTGTCTGACAATTAATCGTCTCCAGACATTCCTAATCGTGACAGCCCTAGTTGTCTGTTGTGTTTGTGTGTCTGCAGTTGTGTACCTGCAGCCGGCGCAGGCCGGCAGTCTGATGCGGTAGGCCTGCTCGATGTGGTCCCGGTTAATGTCCTCGGGTCTCACGGACTCGGTCCAGATCCACGCAGCTTTGTCCAGCTGTAAACGAGGCGCCATAATCCTCCAGCTAACAGCTCAGGCTAACGTTAGCTTTCGCCGGCTCAGTCATCTGACGTCATGCTACAGCTAGCTCAACGCGCATACGTCAAATCTCAGGTTTTCACTAAACCCGGTTTGAGATTATTTCATACATTTTCTTCGCGGTTTCACGTCACTTTGAAAAGAAACTACTGTTCTTCAACAAGTGACGTAGCTGCTCTGTTGCTGCTGCTGTTTCTTCTTCTTCCGTAGGCTTAACTGGCGATCGGTAACCAGTTGGTTCATTACCGCCGCTACCTGGGCAGGAGTGGGTATCGACTTCGTCGTTAAAATCGTTTGCAGACTGAAGAACAAAAGATTCAATGCTCATGCGCGACCACGTTAGTTCAAAGGTCGAGATAAAAAACGTAAACAGACGCTCGGTCGGTCAGTAACAGCGTTAGTAAAAAAAATGTTTAAATCCATAATAAACATAATTTTACAGATGCTTATAAGAAGAAGTGAAAGCCTTTACAAGCCATTACAAAATAAATATTATAAAATAAATAATAGGCCCAATCACGATGACATCACACGATGACGTCACGCGCCGGGCGGGGCCACCCCGTCGGCAGAAAACTTCATGCAGCCACTGACTGCTTGCACGCGCTGATCCATCACACGCTGACGCGCCGTGCATAAAAAAACGCATCACATCCAGACGGATGACAATCCGTTCGAAACAGTTTCACTTTGCAGCATTTAGTCTCAAGGATCTGATGTGGTTTGGCTCAGAACTGTGTCCAGTACAGGTGAAGATGGTTCACATGAGCTCACCCTGTGTTCACATAGACATCGATGGTTCCAACACATCACATTAAAAACAAGGCCGACCCTATTTGCACGTAACTCTCATTTCACTATTCGCGCAGCGGCCGTGTCCGTATAGCTCTCATTTCACTATTCGCGCGGGGGCCGTGTCCGTAACTCTCATTTCACTATTCGCGCGGCGGCCATGTCCGTATAGCTCTCATTTCACTATTCGTGCGGCGGCCATGTCCGTATAGCTCTCATTTCACTATTCGTGCAGCGGCCGTGTCCGTATAGCTCTCATTTCACTATTCGCGCGGGGGCCGTGTCCGTAACTCTCATTTCACTATTCGCGCGGCGGCCATGTCCGTATAGCTCTCATTTCACTATTCGTGCGGCGGCCATGTCCGTAACTCTCAATTCTTCTTCATGCATACATGTGTACCAATTTTCATCTCCCTACTCCAAAAAACCCTATGGGGAGGGGTTTTTGAAAGTTTCAAGGGGGCGCTATTGAGGCATTTTGCCTCACCCATGGGCGACACACCTATGAATTGTAAGAGGTTGTCATGCTTGACCTGTGTATAAATTTTCATGATGATATGACAAAATTAAGGCCGTCAAAAGGAAGAACATATTTTCATGGCGAATGGGTGAGATTCAGCACGCCGCCACACGGACGCCATTACTCGTAACTTAACGGTGATCATCGCCTATGTTCACCAACTTGTTCTGCATGTTTTAGAAGTGGAATGAAGTTGATGGGGTTAACTATGTGACATCAGTACCTGTTAAAGTAAAAACAGGACATTTCCTGTTACTACTGGGGGGGGGGGGTGCTATGGCAGAGGTGAGAAGTTAATATATGCAGACGTTCAGGACAGAGTCGCCATCATGTTCAGCAAGTTTGAAGGATCTACGATGAAGTATGTGGGCATGACAGTTGTTTGAAGTGAAACGGCGCCCTCCAAAAGCTCCCCAAAGTTTGACGAACCCTAGCAGCCACGCCTTTTGACCTAATTACATTCTTTTGATAACTTTTGATCACCATTGGGTCATAATGATGTTGACCAAATTTGAAGATGATTGGATGAAATCCCTAGGACGAGTTTGTTCAAATGTAAGTAGTGGAAATGGCCAAAAATGGCAAAAATTACACTTACAATGATTTTCAAATCCTCGTCAACCTATATTCAGTTGAATACACCACAAAGACAAGATATTTAATGTTCAAACTGATAAACCTTATTGTTTTTGTGTAAATATTTGCTCATTTTGAAATGGATGCCTGCAACACGTTTCAAAAAAGCTGGGACAGTGGTATATGTAACGGAAAGCTGTGCCCACCATTCAACGTCTTATGTTTGCATCAAGCAGAGGTCATGAAATTTCTTTAAAATGGAAAAACTCAACAGAGCAAGGCCTGGTATATCTCCAGGTGTCAAAGGGAGACCGTCTGAGCCGACACAGGATGGCTCGGTGTCATAAATCCCCACCCTTTCCAGGATTTAAGACTCCCCAAAGTGCATTCCTCAAGGAGCTGCGAATCTCCTTATCAAGATTCCAAAACAGATGTGCCAGCTCCTCTTCCATAAAAAACAGACCACAGAAAGACATACTTTCTTCCCAAAAGTCCTAAAAATATGTCTTTCCAACTAGACTCAAGAAAAAAAACAGCTCACTGAAGAATTGCCATCAACTTCTTGATCACAGTCCAGTTTCTCTGATTAAAATCGACCCAGTATTGACCTCGTTCACATTTTGTGATGAAATCCAAAATCCAGTCCATGGAACAAGAGTGACCCCTGTTGGACAAATTGAGGAAGGGCATGTAACCAACTCGTGCAGATTTAAATTGTCACCACGTTTTAAAAAGTGCATGGTATTGTTGTAACAGAAAAAAGGAAAAGAAAACATGACCATTTAACCTCATCCATGAAAGTAATATATCTGGTATGTTATACTCTGTTTATTGTGAAAAGTTTACCTAATGTGCTTTCTTTCATATATAATTGTGTTGTGTGTGCATTTCCACGGAAAACCATTTACAAGAGTTATCCTACAGGACTTGTTTGGTTTTGAGGTGGGAATTTAGGAGCAGACGCTGATTTCTATAAATAAAACCAGACAAAGAAACTCAGAAAAAACTACAGTACCGAGAATTTGTTGATGGTGGAGCTTTTAACCTTTAAAAGCCTGTGCCCCCGGGAACTCGGTCTCTTTTCTCTCTTCTCTTTTGCTCTGCGCTCCTACGCTTTTTGTTTTCCTGGGTCTTGAGACGCTGCCTCGCTGTCCTACAAGATTTACGGCTCTTTGTTTGAAACCACATGCTGTTTAAAACTTCTTTCTTGTTTGTGCACGCCAACAAGAAATTACTTTTCCTTTTTTTCGACACATAACTTTTGCTCCACTTTTGTCAAAGGAAGTTAAACGTTAAAACCTTTTACTTCTTCAACTCCAAATTCCTCTCGTGAACATTTTTCTCAGAAAGTCAGCTATTTTTGTATTGAGTTTTGATTTGACCCGGCTTCCAAAAGATGATGACGGAAGACGAATTTTTGATTATTTTGATAGAGAATAAAGACGCTCAAACCCTTAATCTGATGGCCCAGACTACGGAGCGCTACAGAGATAAAAACACATGGGTCAGCTGAGACGTCAACAGCGATTTGAACCGCCGCCACAAGTCGCAGCATAACAACTGAAAGCGTCCCCGGTAACCAACAAAACTGGGCGGGTTGACTGGCAGAGTCACTTTGTCAAGGTCCCTGAAGCAGCTGTATGATGGATGGAGCATCGACTGAAAAGGAGACAATTCCAGCACCTGACAAATGGAGACCGATCTGCACAGTGCCTCCAAAGTAAGACTGGGCTACGATGTCAGATAAACAGAGTGGCTTTATTTAACTCTATCCAACAAAATCATTAATCTTCTCTCACATTAATAAATACCAAAGTAAATTCCCTGCTGATTAGAAAATAATTTAACTCCTAAAACTCCCGCTACGAAACCAAATTATCTGAAGGTCATATAATCATTGCTCATTGAATTTCGTCATCATTAAGTTGCTTACTGTGATATGTCCTCTTATTTAACTCCTGCCAGAGTTAAATAAACATCTTAAATGTGTGAAGTTGTCTGTGATTTTTGTATGGTTTTACAGAGGTTGTTGGATCTGACCTGCAGAGCTTACTCCTGAAGTTTGAGACTGATTTTAATATTTCCTATTGACTGACCCTAAAATCAGCGATATTATAACCTTGTTATAATATCAGGCAGTGATAGGTGGTGCCCCAGTATTTGAGGTAAAATTATCTACAAGTGATAATTTCAAATAACCTAAAACATATTATATTCTTCTGGTTCTGCTACAGATTATCGGTGCCCGTGCACATTTATCAGGTCTGAATCTCTGTGAATCATATAAAAAACACACTCAATTAAGTTGGAAGCGTACAGAGCAACTTAATCTTTCTTTATTCTGAACTCTGTGTGTTGGTATAAGAGAGAGAGAAAAAGTGCTGTGCTCTTTTCACATGAGAAATTCATGTTTAATATGAGGCCTCGGTGACAGTTAAATTCTGAGAGTCTCCAGGTTTAAACTGTTCACCCGAATACATATTGCAGAATTGCGAGATTCCAATTTTTGTAATCACTATATTCGTGACTCCAAGGGACTGGTTAAATTACCTACTTAACCAGTCACAAACCTTGTGAGTCAGTCAGCACGTTGTGCTCTGATTGTCCAGCCACGATTTGCATGAGCTGAGATTCTGATGTTACACTGAGCCTATATTCCAGAAAAGGATTGCCAGTGGTTGCTTCCCTTACCAGGAGACGTCCTGATCAAAAGCTTGTTTGAGAGAAAAGGGAGGGGGACCCCAGAGTCCACCATCTTGTGTTTTAAAAGTGCTGTATTGTTCCAAAGGACCGCAGTGTCCGCCATTTTGTGAAAAAAAAAAAACAAGCAAGTTGCGTCATTCGCCTGTGAGCAGGCTTTGAGTGAGCACTGGTCCACCCCCCTCATCGGATTTCTTTTGTCTGAGAACTTGCTGAGAGACTGCCACTTTGCTCCATGAAATTTTTTTCAGAAACTGTTACAGACAGCCAGTTGGAAAACATTCAGTAGATTCAGATGGATATCGGTGAAGATTCTGTCGGCGTCACGCGGATTAAGGACTGTTAAAACCTTTTTAAAGACGGCCCACAGCGGCGGAGGGCGCGCGGCGCACCGAGCGGCCATCGACAGGCTGGAACGACCAGATCATTTCTAAACTGAACGCTGTATTGATCCGGGACATCATGTGACTACCACAGAAATGGCAACAGAGCTGGACATAGCACTTTTGCGGCACATTCCACTGTTACAGGAGATTTTGTAATGAAAGACGTGCGGAGGATTTCGTGCATCGGCACGAAGCGGCTCAGGACGCGCAGAAAAAAAACACCTCCGTCTTGGAAGTCTCACAGGACATGTTGTGGCATGTCCAGCTGTTACACAATTTCTCGGATACTCACTCGACTGAAAGCCATCGAAAGTCGTCTGAATCTTCTGAATGGTTTCCAACACGGAGGTGGGTTTTTTTTTTGCTGTGTGTCCTGAGCTGCTTCGTGCCGACGTGCGAAATCCTCCACACGTCTTTCATTACAAAATCTCCTGTAACAGTGGAATGTGCTGCAAAAGTGCTATGTCCAGCTCTCTTGCCATTTCTGTGGTAGTCACACGATGTCCCAGATCAACACAGTGTTCAGTTTAGAAATGATCTGGTCGATCCAGCCTGTCGATGGCCGCTCGGCGCGCCGCGCGCCCTCCGCCGCTGTGGGCCGCCTTTAAAAAGGTTTTAACAGTCCATAATCCGCGTGACGCCGACAGAATCTTTACCGATATCCAACTGAATCTATCGAATGGTTTCCAACTGGCTGTCTGTAACAGTTTCTGAAAAAAATTTCATGGAGCAAAGCGGCAGTCTCTCACCATTTCCCAGACAAAAGAAATCCGATGGGAGGGGTGGACCAGTCCTCACTCAAAGCCTGCCCACAGGCGAATGACGCAACCGACAGGTGTGGAAAAACTCACGCATGCACACGAAGGTTCAAGCTTGTGTGATGTAATCACACGTGATTCAAATCCATATAGTTTTTGAAAAAATAAAAGGTCCGTTACTTTTTGGACAGACCTCGTATCATCCCGGCAGTGCAGCATTGAACTGAACAATGGCAGCCTCAGCTTTACCCGGCACTCAGTGCTTTTTTTGGTTCTTGTTTTTGAGAGATGCTTGTTGTTTTGTTGTATGCCCTTCTATTCCTACTGTTCTATGCTGCGATGTGACACTGAAATTTCCCCATTGAGGGATGAATAAAGGCTTTTCTTATCTTATCTTATCTTGACGCGCCGCCGTCAACCTGCGCGACATCACACGCTCGATGGAAACAGTCACCATCTTGGAGCTCCCGCTCCGAGCTGCTTAGCGGTTGCAAGCTGTGTTGAAAATCATAACAATTTGTTTCATTAAGCCTTACTTGGTGAACCAAGCTGCTTTTAACGGTCACTAACTGCATGAAACCTGCATGTTAATCACTCCATGTAATTTTGTTGAGTCATTCTCAGCTGTCGGTGCTACACTCGACAGTACGGGCCTGCTAATAGAGCGCTAACATGCGCTAGCTTCTACAGCTGTGCTAATGGCCCCTTAACCTGGATTGAACACTAATCATCCATTGGAAAGCCAGAGGCAATAGCATGCTAACAGGCCGTTAGGTGCTTTCAACCACCGAGGCTCCGACAATTGAATTAACCCAGGTGCTAATCACCGCAGCTAAAGCACCTAACGAGTTAGCCTAGCTTCCACTAACTACCCCAACAGCTTGCTACAGTAACCGGATAGTCTGCCTACTGCTGGTAGCTAGCCTGTATTGCATGCAAATAATTTCCAGCGACTTTCAACTGTTCTCCACCACTTAAAAGAATAACTACTATTAACTGAAACATTTATTATCAAGTTTTATCTTGCATAATATTTTTTTAACTCTTTTAAGTCACTTCTCCAATTCTAATTGGAAATATTACGCTTTTATTCTACTGTTTTGATAATAATCAAGTGTACACACTTATATTTAATCTTGTTTCCACCACTAGCTAATGAATTTTATAGTTTCAATCCTATTTAATTAGGATTAATCAGGAAATCATTTAATAATAAAGAAAAAAAATTCTTTTAATATATAACTCTCCTACCTCATTAAAAGAACATCTCGTTCAGGAGGGATTTCTCTTTAAAGTGAAAGTGCTAAAGCTTTACCAAAGTGTAACCCATAGCAATTCTAAACAGAGAATATTGGTGTTACCTCACAATAACTAAACAAAGAAAAGTTCTACTTGTGTGTACATAATACACCGAATAACACTCCTCAACATTTTCCTTTTGCATTCGTGTGAATTCTCCACTGCTGGTTTCACCTGCAGTTAACTCACTAATCCCTTTCACAGCCCTGAAGCTCAAACACGCGGAATCACTCATGGAGAAATCAGTTCTTTCTCTAAAAAGGCAGAAAGAACAAAATGAGCGCCTCAGTGCTGAAGTGCAATCATTAAAGCGCGAACTCCAATTAAACTCCCAACCACCCGGAGAACCTGAACCTTATTCACTTTGTGTGTTTTTAGGAATCCGCTAGCTTAGCGCAGCTACTAGCTCTTAGCCGGTTTAGCATGGTGGTTTCTCCTGTCTCTCCTGCACTTTTCTGCTCTGGGTGTGAAATGTTTAGTTATTCCTCGGCCTCCTTTAGCAGTAATGGTTCTTGTAATAAGTTTAGCCTGTTCGTAGCTTTGGAGGCCAGGCTGGGCGAACTGGAGACTCGGCTCCACACCTTGGAAAATCCTACAGCTAGCCAGGCCCCTGTAGTCGGTGCGGACCAAGGTAGCTTAACCGCCGTTAGCTGTACCCCAGCAGATCCCGAGCAGCCGGGAAAGCAGGCCGGCTGGGTGACTGTGAGGAGGAAGCGTAGTCCTAAACAGAAGCCCCGTGTACACCACCAACCCGTTCACATCTCTAACTGTTTTTCCCCACTCGGCAACACACCCGCCGAGGAACAATAGTCAAAACCATAGTCAAATGTCTTCCGGGGGCCAGAGCAGGCGACATTGAAGGAAATTTGAAACTGCTGGCTAAGGCTAAGCGTAAATTTGGTAAGATTGTAATTCACGTAGGTAGTAATGACACCCGGTTACGCCAATTGGAGGTCACTAAAATTAACATTGAATCGGTGTGTAACTTTGCAAAAACAATGTCGGACTCTGTAGTTTTCTCTGGGCCCCTCCCCAATCGGACGGGGAGTGACATGTTTAGCCGCATGTTCTCCTTGAATTGCTGGCTGTCTGAGTGGTGTCCAAAAAATGAGGTGGGCTTCATAGATAATTGGCAAAGCTTCTGGGGAAAACCTAGTCTTGTTAGGAGAGACATCATCCATCCCACTTTGGATGGAGCAGCTCTCATTTCTAGAAATCTGGCCAATTTTGTTAAACCCTCCAAACCGTGACTATCCAGGGTTGGGACCAGGAAGCAGAGTTGTAGTCTTACACACCTCTCTGCAGCTTCTCTCCCCCTGCCATCCCCCCAATACTCCATCCCCGTAGAGACGGTGCCTGCTCCCAGACCACCAATAACCAGTAAAAATCTATTTAAGCATAAAAATTCAAAAAGAAAAAATAATATAGCACCTTCAACTGCACCACAGACTAAAACAGTTAAATGTGGTCTATTAAACATTAGGTCTCTCTCTTCTAAGTCCCTGTTAGTAAATGATATAATAATTGATCAACATATTGATTTATTCTGCCTTACAGAAACCTGGTTACAGCAGGATGAATATGTTAGTTTAAATGAGTCAACACCCCCGAGTCACACTAACTGCCACAACGCTCATAGCACGGGCCGAGGGGGAGGATTAGCACCAATCTTCCACTCCAGCTTATTAATTAATCAAAAACCCAGACAGAGCTTTAATTCATTTGAAAGCTTGACTCTTAGTCTTGTCCATCCAAATTGGAAGTCCCAAAAACCTGTTGTGTGGGCCACTGAAGAGGAGGTACTGCTGGCCCACTACCACCAGATGGCGCCCTGCTTGGAGTGCGGGCTTCAAGCACGAGAGGGCGTCGGAGCCACTGGGAGTGACAGCTGTTACTTATCAGCACCAACTGTCACTCGTTCAACTCATCAAGCCTTCAGTTAATTCAAAATGCTGCAGCTAGAGTACTGACGGGGACTGGAAGGAGAGAGCATATCTCACCCATATTGGCCTCTCTTCATTGGCTTCCTGTTAATTCTAGAATAGAATTTAAAATTCTTCTTCTTACTTATAAGGTTTTGAATAATCAGGTCCCATCTTATCTTAGGGACCTCGTAGTACCATATTACCCCAATAGAGCGCTTCGCTCTCAGACTGCAGGCTTACTTGTAGTTCCTAGGGTTTGTAAGAGTAGAATGGGAGGCAGAGCCTTCAGCTTTCAGGCTCCTCTCCTGTGGAACCAGCTCCCAATTCAGATCAGGGAGACAGACACCCTCTCTACTTTTAAGATTAGGCTTAAAACTTTCCTTTTTGCTAAAGCTTATAGTTAGGGCTGGATCAGGTGACCCTGAACCATCCCTTAGTTATGCTGCTATAGACGTAGACTGCTGGGGGGTTCCCATGATGCACTGTTTCTTTTTCTTTTTGCTCTGTATGCACCACTCTGCATTTAATCATTAGTGATCGATCTCTGCTCCCCTCCACAGCATGTCTTTTTCCTGGTTCTCTCCCTCAGCCCCAACCAGTCCCAGCAGAAGACTGCCCCTCCCTGAGCCTGGTTCTGCTGGAGGTTTCTTCCTGTTAAAAGGGAGTTTTTCCTTCCCACTGTAGCCAAGTGCTTGCTCACAGGGGGTCGTTTTGACCGTTGGGGTTTTACATAATTATTGTATGGCCTTGCCTTACAATATAAAGCGCCTTGGGGCAACTGTTTGTTGTGATTTGGCGCTATATAAAAAAAATTGATTGATTGATTGATTGATTGATCACCATATAAGCCGGACTGCAACTCCACCTCCTCGCCAAGAAATCAGCTACCGTTCCAGGTAATCGTTCTCTGCTGTAAATTTCCGAGTGATTAAAACGTTATTCTGTGTGCAACCGTTATCCTGTGGACTCAGTCTGTAACTGGATTGGCGGATAGTGTGACTTGCGACGTCTTCGCCTCACACTCCTTCCAGGGAGAGTGACTGACAGGAGCTGCACGGGTGATTCTGTGTCTGGAGGTGGAGGTTCTCCCTCCCGGAGGAACTAAGCTTTACACGATTGCTGGGTGTGTATTCACACACCCACCATTAACTGTTTCTGTTTTCTGCCAGCAGTACCGGGTCTGACTGCTGAAGACAGTGGCCACCTGGGGCACAGGGCTTGGCGGCTCCGGTGTTCTTCAGATCCGTTGGTGGTGGAAGCTGTGTGGGATCCGGCTCTTCTCTCGCCAGACGTCTTCTATCTTCGAGCCTGCCTACATGTCACCTTGTGTATAATTGACAATCCACATTATTGTTATTGTCTGTATTTCGTTGTGCGATTCACAACATTAAATTACTTTTGGCTTATCCATTGTCCGTTCATTAACGCCCCCTGTTGTGGGTCCGTGTCACGACACCTTCCCAACACAACCAGTTTTATTTGTTGTTATCTATCGTCCACCTGGTCGTTACTGTGAGTTTCTCTGTGAATTTTCAGACCATTTGTCTGACTTAGTGCTTAGCTCAGATAAGATAATTATAGTGGGCGATTTTAACATCCACATACGAGGTATCTTATAAAACTAACCGGCAGTTTTATAAAAAAAAAAACTATATGGATTTGATTGACACCAATCATGCTTGAACCCTCGTGCGCATGCGTGAGTTTTTTCACGCGTGTCGGTGACGTCATTTTGCTGTGGGCAGGCCTTGAGTGAGATGTGGTCCCGCCCTCTCGGCTGAATTCCTTTGTTTCACACGCTGCTCGAGATGGCGCGCGTTGCTTTATCAAACTTTTTTCTGGACCTGTGAGGAATATCCGAGTGGACACTATTTGAGAAATTCAGCCGTTTCCGTGACGACTCGGCAAATCTGTGTGCGCTGCGACAGGAAAAACACCTCCGTGTTGAAAACCATTTGTAAAATTCAGGCGGCTTTTGATGGCTTTCAACAAGTGAGTAACTGAGAAATTGTTTAACAGCTTGGGCATGTTCCAACTTGTCCTTTAAGGTTTCCAACGGAGGTGTTTTTCCTGTCGCGACCCCCCGCGATCGGGTCCGGCCTGACATGCGACTCTGCCTGCACGTTCTTTCATTACAAAATGTTTGTTAACAATGGAATGTCCGAATAAACTCCTCATGCTGACTTCTTCTGAAAGTTCTCTGTTCTCTGACGACTTACTGGGTCAACAGAGCCTGAAATGTGGAGTTTTCAACTTGAAATGGCGAGACGCTGCTGCCTCGAAGCGCAGATCGCCATCAGGCGCCTTGGGCCGTCCTTACGGTGACACTACCAGACCAAAATCTCTCATCAGCCGTTAAAATTTTTACCGAAAACCAGCTGAATTTATCGAATGGTGTCCACTCAGTTGTACCTTACAGTTTTGAAAAAATTTTGATCAAACAAAGCAGCAGTCTCTGAGCCATTCCTAAACAATGAAAAAATCGACGAGAGGGTGGGCGACTCCTCACTCAAAGACTGCCCACAGGCGAATGACGTAACCGACAGGCGTGAAAAAAAACTCTCGCATGCCCACGAGGGTTCAAGCATGTCTGATGTAATCACACGTGATTCAAATCCATATGGTTTTTGAAAAAAAATAATAAGGTCGGATACTTTTCTAATAGACCTTGTAGATGCTGAGAATGACAGCCTCAACACTGCATTTAATCTATTATTAGACTCAATTGGCTTCGCTCAAAATGTAAATGAGTCCACCCACCACTTTAACCATACTTTAGATCTTGTTCTGACTTATGGTATGGAAATTGAAGACTTAACAGTATTCCCTGAAAACCCCCTTCTGTCTGATCATTTCTTAATAACATTTACATTTACATTAATGGACTACCCAGCAGTGGGGAATAAGTTTCATTACAGTAGAAGTCTTTCGGAAAGCGCTGTAACTAGGTTTAAGGATATGATTCCTTCTTTGTTATGTTCTCCATTGCCAAATACCAACACAGTGCAGAGTAGCTACCTAAACTCTGTGAGTGAGATAGATTATCTCGTCAATAGTTTTACATTCTCATTGAGCACAACTTTGGATGCTGTAGCTCCTCTGAAAAAGAAAGATAACCCGTACGTTGGAGAGGAAATGGCGTCTCACTAATTTAGAAGATCTTCACTTAGCCTGGAAAAAGAGTCTGTTGCTCTATAAAAAAAAGCCCTCCGTAAAGCTAGGACATCTTACTACTCATCACTAATTCAAGAAAATAAGAACAATCCCAGGTTTCTTTTCAGCACTGTAGCCAGGCTGACAAAGAGTCAGAGCTCTATTGAGCCAAGTATTCCTTTAAATTTAACTAGTAATGACTTCATGACTTTCTTTGCTAATAAAATTTTAACTATTAGAGAAAAAATTACTCATAACCATCCCAAAGACATATCGTTATCTTTGGCTGCTTTCAGTAATGCTGGTATTTGGTTAGACTCTTTCTCTCCAATTGTTCTGTCTGAGTTATTTTCATTAGTTATTTCCTCCAACCATCAACATGTCTATTAGACCCCATTCCTACCAGGCTGTACAAGGAAGCCCTACCATTAATTAATGCTTCGATCTTAAATATGATCAATCTATCTTTATTAGTTGGCTATGTACCACAGGCTTTTAAGGTGGCAGTAATTAAACCATTACTTAAAAAGCCATCACTTGACCCAGCTATCTTAGCTAATTATAGGCCAATCTCCAACCTTCCTTTTCTCTCAAAAATTCTTGAAAGGGTAGTTGTAAAACAGCTAACTGATCATCTGCAGAGGAATGGTCTATTTGAAGAGTTTCAGTCAGGTTTTAGAATTCATCATAGTACAGAAACAGCATTAGTGAAGGTTACAAATGATCTTCTCATGGCCTCAGACAGTGGACTCATCTCTGTGCTTGTTCTGTTAGACCTCAGTGCTGCTTTTGATACTGTTGAACATAAAATTTTATTACAGAGATTAGAGCATGCCATAGGTATTAAAGGCACTGCGCTGCGGTGGTTTGAATCATATTTATCTAATAGATTACAATTTGTTCATGTAAATGGGGAGTCTTCTTCACGGACTAAGGTTAATTATGGAGTTCCACAAGGTTCTGTGCTAGGACCAATTTTATTCACTTTATACATGCTTCCCTTAGGCAGTATTATTAGACGGCATTGCTTAAATTTTTATTGTTACGCAGATGATACCCAGCTTTATCTATCCATGAAGCCAGAGGACACACACCAATTAGTTAAACTGCAGGAATGTCTTAGAGACATAAAGACATGGATGACCTCTAATTTCCTGCTTTTAAATTCAGATAAAACTGAAGTTATTGTACTTGGCCCCACAAATCTTAGAAACATGGTGTCTAACCAGATCCTTACTCTGGATGGCATTACCCTGACCTCCTGTAATACTGTGAGAAATATTGGAGTCATTTTTGATCAGGATATGTCCTTCAATGCTCATATTAAGCAAATATGTAGGACTGCTTTTTTGCATTTGCGCAATATCTCTAAAATTAGAAAGGTCTTGTCTCAGAGTGATGCTGAAAAACTAATTCATGCATTTATTTCCTCTAGGCTGAACTATTGTAATTCATTATTATCAGGTTGTCCTAAAAGTTCCCTGAAAAGCCTTCAGTTAATTCAAAATGCTGCAGCTAGAGTACTGACAGGGACTAGAAGGAGAGAGCATATTTCACCCATATTGGCCTCTCTTCATTGGCTCCCTGTTAAGTCTAGAATAGAATTTAAAATTCTTCTTCTTACTTATAAGGTTTTGAATAATCAGGTCCCATCTTATCTTAGGGACCTCATAGTACCATATCACCCCAATAGAGCGCTTCGCGCTCAGACTGCAGGCTTACTTGTAGTTCCTAGGGTTTTTAAGAGTAGAATGGGAGGCAGAGCCTTCAGCTTTCAGGCTCCTCTCCTGTGGAACCAGCTCCCAATTCGGATCAGGGAGACAGACACCCTCTCTAATTTTAAGATTAGGCTTAAAACTTTCCTTTTTGCTAAAGCTTATAGTTAGGGCTGGATCAGGTGACCCTGAACCATCACTTAGATATGCTGCTATAGACTTAGACTGCTGGGGGGTTCCCATGATGCACTGAGTGTTTCTTTCTCTTTTTGCTCTGTATGCACCACTCTGCATTTACTCATTAGTGATTGATCTCTGCTCTCTTCCACAGCATGTCTTTTTCCTGGTTCTCTCCCTCAGCCCCAACCAGTCCGAGCAGAAGACTGCCCCTCCCTGAGCCTGGTTCTGCTGGAGGTTTCTTCCTGTTAAAAGGGAGTTTTTCCTTCTCACGGTCGCCAAGTGCTTGCTCACAGGGGGTCGTTTGACCATTGGGGTTTTTCTGTAATTATTGTATGGCTTTTGCCTTACAATATAAAGTGCCTTGGGGCAAGTGTTTGTTATGATTTGGCGCTATGTAAATAAAATTGATTTGATTTGATTTTGATTTGAAGAGTCATGTGGGAAAACGGAATGCAAACGTTTGCCACCATAGACTGCAAGGAATTGTGCCCTGAACCTCTGTCAGGACCCATGTCGCATCCTCGGGAGTTCCAACCTCCTTATTATGGGTATCGAGAGACACCGTCTGTGCTTCCCACTCATATGCTTACTACCACAGTCCTTAATGACAGAGAAATGGACAAGATTGCACGGCTCATTAACCATTTTGAGCCAACTCCAGGAGACTCCCCCGATACGTGCGTATTCACTCATGCTACCAGTGAACATTACATCGACCTCATCAAGCGGACTTCCAGCCACGAGGTCAGCCGGTTCGTTGAGCGTCAATCCGCAGAGGTACGACAAGACTTTTCTAAACTTAGCTTAGCATTAGAAAAATAATTTTTGGATCATTCCGTTCGGACAGTCCTAGCCGCCGTTATGGCCGTCAAACAAAGCAGGCATGAACCGCCCCAACAATATTATAACAGGCTCCTCTGTACCTATTTTGGCACCCGAAATGAACCAGGTATGGAAGAAAACCTTACATTTAAAACCCTGTTCCTTGAGAACCTCCACCCTACCACGAGTCATCATCTGGGAATCCTGGAAGATCCCAATGAGGCTCCCAGACAGTACCTGCATGACCTTGCTGTGAAAGGTTTCGCTAAACAAATTAAGAGAGAGGGTAAAGCGGAGGACAAAATGATCCTCATCCTTGAAGCACCTAGGCCTACCTTCAAGCTTGAAGGCATCTCCGGGGGGTCATTTAAACACCATACTGGCTCTACCGCTACCTCCCCTCGACAGATGAAACCATCTGTCAGAGGCCGACCCAAGGATCGAGGTGGATTACAAGCAAAACCGCAGTGGTCCCCACAAAACCAAAGTGACTTCGGAACCAGAGAGGGCTCTGAAACTGGTGAAAATCAGGGTAATAAATTCAAGCCCAGACAGTGGGAGAAGCCCACCACATGGGAAGATCACAGACATGAGTACCGATGACAGACGTGAGTACCCAGGTGAGCGATCCCAAGGATGGCAGTGTTCCAGATATCCACATCAGGGACCACCTGTACGCAACAATAAGAGCACTTGGAACCGAGACTCCAGAGAAAGAGACCGGTCCAAGCACTCAAGTAAGGATGTGGACTCAAGCCTCCACTAAGAAATCCGTAAGATCATGAAAGGCCTCCTCCAGGAGTTTGAGGACGAAAAGGCCAAAAAGAAAGCTAACATGCTGTGTGTAAACCGGATGGCTCCAACTACCAACCCGGCGTCTTCACAAACTCTGCCAAAGGCGTCTGAGGAAGACCTATACCGGAGTGTAGACAACCTGCTAGCGGCACCATCCCAGGACCCACGTCCTGAGACGCCGTACTTTTCAGATGGGGACCAAGAACCAAGAGAGACCAAGTCTGGTCCTCCCAGCGCCATCTTGGTAGTCCAGGTCGATCAGGACAAGAGATCACACGCTGATCCAGCGTCCGTTATTCCTGGACAACCACCTGTATGGAAATTCTTGGGCAATCTCTCTGAGAAGGGGACTGCAAAGAAATTTTATCTGTCCCTAATCCTGGAAAACTCACTCAGAGAACCCGCTAGCCCGCAGTTTCAGAAGCTTAAAAAAGGACGGAGCAGCTCGCCAGATGAAAACCACGTTTCAACCAAGTTGCCGGCCAGGAAGAAACTTAAGAAAAAAAAAGACTTCTAGTGTTGGGAAGGTTTCTCACCATAAAAGGAGGACGCTGGTTCAAAAAAAAAAAAAAAAAAAAATCAAACTTTCAGCTTTCAGCATCCCGAACCATCTGCTGAGGGCAAGGACAAACAGACTGAGGGACAGTTTCTATAACAGGGCCATTGCCCTGTTAAACAGAAATATCTGACATTGACATTATGTCACTCAATTACGGGTCAGGTGCAGTTACAACCACACGTGCAATACATTTTTTAGAGTGCATTATTATAATTTTATATATTTTAGAATTTTATATATACAGTTTATTTATTTATTTATTTTTTAAATGTATGTTGTGTGTTATATGTATGTATGTTGCACTGAGGAGAGGGCCGTGCCCCAATTTTGTTGTGCTGGTGTACACTGTATAACTGTGCAATGACAATAAGGAGGCATTGCATCTATTCTTAAAGCAATAAAGATATCTTTTCACAAATTCAGAGACCAAAATATCGTTCATAATGACATTCTTCTTATGTGTCGAAGCAGGTTGAGGAGCGGACCTGCGTCTGACGGAACCCAGCGCTAAAACAACCAGAAAGCGGTTCCAATAACAAAACAATTTATTTTCCCCCTTTGGTGCATAACAAAGTGTACAAACAAAAACTGCGTCGGTCTGGGGAGTGAAGGACGGCACGCTCTCCAGCGCCCAAAAGGATCGAAGCCCGGACCCACGTTCACCGCCAAACACCCCCCAGGTGGACACGACAAAACGACTCTGCGAAGGATAGAAAAGGTGAGGTAAGTCAGCAGCAACACCTATATCCTTCAAAAGGCACACACTATCAGCAACACATTCAGGTCCGAATTCAAGCTTTATGTAAATGAGCAGCTTCTCACAACAGGTGGAGGATCATCAGTCCGCATGCCACGGCAGTGAGAAGCGAGCTGCGCAACTCTCATCAAAGTTCAAATATACTGCGTAACAAAATACCAAGTTACTGTTAACAGTTATTCGGATAATCAATCACCTCTGATGTGTGCTGACAGCATGTGTCCCTCACCCTTCCTCCTTCACAGGCACGATGTGTCAAACCCAGGCGCGGTCCTCAGTGTCTCACAAACGAACATCACAAGGTCGAGTTCCTGGCAATTCTGCTTGAATCACACATGACTTAAATGCAGAACGCCATCTCATTATCTGCTTCAGCTGAAAGTCTTTAAGGTTGCACGTGAGCACCATCCACAGGTGCTGCACATCATGTTGATGAGGGTGAAGGACTCTTCTGCCAGCACCTTCTCCACAGACAATAAATCAGTTTGCATACCACCTGGAGAGCAAAGAAAAGAAAAGAACACCAAAATGTCCAGCCACACCCCCCCCAACACACAACAGTACCCCCCCTTTAACGGGAAGCCTCCCGGCGACCGAACAGACCAGGTCCGAGAACAGCACCTCCCTCCGGGGTCCTCGTCAGGAAGCAGACAGCGTAACGCTCCCAAGGTCCACCACAGACAGCAGGACAGGGCACCGCAGCTGGAAGGCCGGCTGGCATCAACAAAAACCCCAAAACAGTCCCTAGTACAACCCAACATACAAGAAAAACATAAAACCCACCCAAAACCTCCCCAGGGGACCGTCCCATCCAACCCCAGGAAGAAAAGAAAAACTCCCAAATGCAAAAACCCAACACAGCCCCACAAACACAATACAAACAGAAATGCATGAAAGAAAAATAACAAACAACTCCCCCAGAACGACTTGTAGAGCCCAACACCCCCCCAGAAGGCCTTTACCGCCGGTTCCAGGAGGAATAGCCAAAGCCGGAATCCCACAGAGGTCCCCAGGTACACATGGAGCAACGGCGCTCCCCAGAGGACTGTACCATCAAACCACAGGAGGCACCCTCCCCACAACCCAGGAACCCCAGACCCGGCCACCCTTGGCTAGTCGGCCCCACAAGCCAATTCCCCCCCAGAGGACCGTCCCATCAACCCTGGAGGTGGAACCTGGAAGGAAACAAAAAAAAAACCAAAAGTCCAACCCCCGGAGGACTACATTAAACAACCCCGGGGGCAAATAAAACAACCGATAAACCCTGTTACCTTCCCCAGCACCCCGAAAGACCCCAGGTCCCTCCCAGAGCCTTTCGGCGGCTCATTTTGGTGAACGGCACAAAACATCAAGCCGGGGAAGGGAACAGGAAAAACTAACCTGGCCCCACACCACAAGGCGCAGCGGAAAACCGGAAATACGTCCGGTGCCCCAACTCGACCATACCCCAGCCTATCGGGAGGGGTGGAACTACCGAAATGGCGAACGGCAACAGATCGGCCCACCCCTCTGACTGAGGTATGTTCCCGCTGCACCACACCCCGGCAACACCAATGACGAACGGTACAAAGGCCCACCGAGGCTGGAGTGGAACCGGGCCCTAACCAAACCAGAAAAAATGCCCCTAACAACCCCCCCCCTAGGTGCAGAGGTCTTCTGAGAATGCTCAGCATGACCAACCTGCACCACCCCACAACCCACAAGACGAACGGTCTTGGGGCGAGTGAGGTTGGGGTTAGGGAAGTAGGGAAATAAAAAACAACAAAACAAAATGACCCCAGACCCAAACAGAAAATACCTAAATACAAATAATAAAAACCAACGATTAACTGAGTCCAGGACGGGCTTCGAACCGCCTGTCGTTCACTCCACCAGATACGCCCCTGAATCCCCAAACAAGTTCTAACCGCTTTCAGAAAAAAAAACATTAGCCCATACAATTTTTTTTTTTTTTTTTTGTGTGTATTATTTCGCCTGTCCCAGAACACCTGGAGAGACGTCACCACTATTTTTCTTGACGCTTCTATAACGGGGCAATATAGCAGCTTCAGCTCGTCCGAGCTGCATGGGCTCATCTGCAAGAGGAGCCAGAGGTCCCGTCGGAGGAGTCTCAGTGGGGCGAAGAAGAGGCAGCCCAGATCTGTGTCGGGGAAAGCCCCGAGACAAAAAACCCCGTTCTGATGGCTGCCCTCTCTCGCGTCCACGCTCCTTCATCCGATCATCTAGACGAATCACCAACGATATTAGCTCATCTAAATCATTTGGCTCGTCACGGACTACTAGCTCGTCCCTTAATGGATCATTTAAACCAACCACAAACACTCCGCTTAATGCTGCGGCATTCCAACCGGACTCAGCAGGAAAAATTCGGAAATCCACAGAATAATCGGCCGCACTCCGCCTCCCCTGCCTGTGATTCAGCAACCGCTGGGCGACGGTATGAGCAAAAACCAGAGAACATTGCATCAAAAACAGAGCACAAGCTTCAACGTTTCCCGCATAAGGCTCCGGACGACAAATAATCAATTCGGAAGCCGAATCTCTGGGTGACGGAGTTATCTGCACCGGTATCGATGGTGCCGCAGCTGGAGCAGCAGGAAGCGGAACGGCTTGCACTGCAAGCTCCGTAATGCTGACATCTGTTTGTTTAATTTGGTTTGTGAGATGCTGTAATTGCTCCCATATTTCCTCCAAGTGTTCTTGAACTCTTTCGGCGAATGGAACCGCCTCTGCCGCTGGGTCCATTATGGAATGGCCGGGAATTACTGTTATGTGTCGACGTGGGTTGAGGAGTGGACCTGCGTCTGACGGAACCCAACGCTAAAACAACCAGAAAGCGGTTCCAATAACAAAACAATTTATTTTCCCCCTTTGGTGCATAACAAAATGTACAAACAAAAACTGCGTCGGTCTGGCGGAGTGAAGGACAGCACGCTCTCCAGCACCCAAAAGGATTGAAGCCCGGCGCTTCTGGACCCACGTTCACTGCCAAACACCCCCCAGGTGGACACGACAAACCGACTCTGCGAAGGATAGAAAAGGTGAGGTAAGTCAGCAGCTACAACAAATATCCTTCAAAAGGCACACACTATCAGCAACACATTCAGGTCCGAATTCAAGCTTCATGTAAATGAGCAGCTTCTCACAACAGGTGGAGGATCATCAGTCCGCATGCCACGGCAGTGAGAAGCGAGCTGCACAACTCTCATCAAAGTTCAAATATACTGCGTAACAAAATACCAAGTTACTGTTAACAATTATTCAGATAATCAATCACCTCTGATGTGTGCTGACAGCATGTTTCCCTCACCCTTCCTCCTTCACAGGCACGATGTGTCAAACCCAGGCGCGGTCCTTCAGCTGAAAGTCTTTAAGGTTGCACGTGAGCACCATCCACAGGTGCTGCACATCATGTTGATGAGGGTGAAGGACTCTTCTGCCAGCACTTTCTCCACAGACAATAAATCAGTTTGCATACCACCTGGAGAGCAAAGAAAAGAAAAGAACACCAAAATGTCCAGCCACACCCCCCCAACACACAACAATTCTCGCTGTATAAAGACAACACATCTTGGTACGACATCCTGGCAGCTCGGTTATACAGATATTACACTCAGTGTTTTCGCATACGTCCGATAGTTCGTGTTGAAGCTGTTTGTTGTGATACAAAATGTTTTTAATCCCGGGCTGATTCTCCAGATATTGCAGGATGCTTTTAGGATAGTATTCAAAGTTGGGGTTAAGGCCAAACGAGTCAAAAAAATGTGACTCGACAGTCTGTTTCAACAGTGATCGCCAACCAGTGTTCCCCAGGTAAATGTCTCGGGTGAGTGTTTACAATAAATTAGACAGGAGGATTCGGTTTGACCTGGATTAACTTGTCAGATGCCAAAACACCACAGAACAGGTCTCCTATTAATCCTCTCATAACAGCCTCCAATTCCAGGGTGTTCATCAGTAAAAATCCACGATGACCTGCTGCTTGGAATTAATTTCCAGGAAAGAATCGTAACAGGCGTACACGATCAGTGTGATGGTGTGAGGAGTTGCGACTCTGAATCTCATTTCAAGTCGCAGGGCCCCTGTGGAGATGGGGCTCAGAGCGCCACTGTCCTCCTCCGGGCTTAAATTGAAGACGTACAGGGCGTAACCCGAGGCGAAATCCTCCCGATGTATACAGGGAGGTAGGTGCTTGAGGTGTCTCCCCGTGGCTGTGTACAGATTATAAAACTCCCTCACCGAGTCTGTTGTTAAATTCAGGCTGGAAAACTTTAGCTGGCACCTGTCTCCCGTTTTGACTGAGTGCAAGGTACTCTACCTCATAGTGTCCAAATTCAAACGGCGACAGATCTCTTCTGCCGCTGAAGGCATTATGATTCACCATACTCAGAACCACATATTTGGACATGGTTCCTAAAAACAGGTTCTCCTGATTGCATATCCTAGAATGGTGGGGGATCACGTAAGTCTTGACGTTGATTCGTGATAACGGGTACAAAGCGTTCCCTTTCATGAGAGTGACCCAATCTCACTGCAGGGGACACAGACACTTTCTTGATGAATAGGGACATGCCCAGAATTTTCAACTTGAAAGTGGAGACCAGGCCCATCAGGCAGAAAGCGTCGCTGGCCTGAATTAATTTAACTCTAAGATCCACGTTGTTCAAAAGAAGTCTCTCACAAAAAAATATGTCTGCGTGCAGCGGCCTCTGAACGTGAAATTCTCTCGATCCAGTGCTAAAGCACACTCTGGCCACGAGGCCTTCATTTGGACCCACTGCAGCCACTACGGTTGAATTGTGATGACACACCGTTGTCTTGTAAAACAGTCCTGATGTGAAGTGAGATTTCAATGAATCGGGTGAAAAGTTCAGCAGCGTCTCGATCATAGCTCTGTAGGGGTGGGTTGCGCTGGACTGTGAAATTAACCTGTCTCCCAGAGTCACCTCGACTTGCGAAAAAATCGTGTTGAGAGGGTAATTTATTATCCCCACACGGGCATCATTAGCCAGTCAGTCCCATCTGCGTTCGTAATTTTCAAATGCAGATAAAGTAGCGTATTATTGAGGTCTAAATACCTCTCACTGTCTCCGGGGATAAAAAATTCGATAGGGCCTGTGTCCGTCAGGGTGGATAATGGGGTGACCTCGACGTATTGGCTTTGTTCGATGGTGGTTGGCTCTCACTGCGGTATTGTATCACTTCCTGTTCCGGAGCACAGCGGTGTTTTTCTGTATCTGTTAGCTGTTTAATCTGCGCAGTTAGATTGATCTAGTTATCTAGATTATGATTTGTTTCCCAGTGTAATCTTTACGTGCCTTAACTAAAGCACGCCTTCTGCTGAATCACCTCTAAATTATTTACACATTATTCACTTTGCGTGTTTTTAGGAATCCGCTAGCTTAGCGTAGCTACTAGCTCTTAGCCGGTTTAGCATGGCGGCTTCTCCTGTCTCTCCCGCACTTTTCTGCTCTGGGTGTGAAATGTTTAGTTATTCCTCGGCCTCCTTTAGCAGTAACGGTACTTGTAATAAGTGTAGCTTATTCGTAGCTTTGGAGGCCAGGCTGGGCGAATTGGAGACTCGGCTCCGCAGCGTGGAAAATTCTACAGCTAGCCAGGCCCCTGTAGTCGGTGCGGACCAAGGTAGCTTAGCCGCCGTTAGTTACCCCCTGGCAGATCCCGAGCAGCCGGGAAAGCAGGCTGACTGGGTGACTGTGAGGAGGAAGCGTAGCCCTAAACAGAAGCCCCGTGTACACCGCCAACCCGTTCACATCTCTAACCGTTTTTCCCCACTCGACGACACACCCGCCGAGGATCAAACTCTGGTTATTGGCGACTCTGTTTTGCGAAATGTGAAGTTAGCGACACCAGCAACCATAGTCAATTGTCTTCCCGGGACTAGAGCAGGCGACATTGAAGGAAATTTGAAACTGCTGGCTAAGGCTAAGCGTAAATTTGGTAAGATTGTAATTCACGTCGGCAGTAATGACACCCGGTTACGCCAATTGGAGGTCACTAAAATTAACATTAAATCGGTGTGTACCTTTGCAAAAACAATGTCGGACTCTGTAGTTTTCTCTGGGCCCCTCCCCAATCAGACCGGGAGTGACATGTTTAGCTGCATGTTCTCCTTGAATTGCTGGCTGTCTGAGTGGTGTCCAAAAAATGAGGTGGGCTTCATAGATAATTGGCAAAGCTTCTGGGGAAAACCTGGTCTTGTTAGGAGAGACGGCATCCATCCCACTTTGGATGGAGAAGCTCTCATTTCTAGAAATCTGGCCAATTTTCTTAAATCCTCCAAACCGTGACTATCCAAGGTTGGGACCAGGAAGCAGAGTTGTAGTCTTACACACCTCTCTGCAGCTTCTCTCCCCCTGCCATCCCCTCATTACCCCATCCCCGTAGAGACGGTGCCTGCTCCCAGACTACCAATAACCAGCAAAAATCTATTTAAGCATAAAAATTCAAAAAGAAAAAATAATATAGCACCTTCAACTGCACCACAGACTAAAACAGTTAAATGTGGTCTATTAAACATTAGGTCTCTCTCTTCTAAGTCCCTGTTGGTAAATGATATAATAATTGATCAACATATTGATTTATTCTGCCTTACAGAAAAATGGTTACAGCAGGATGAATATGTTAGTTTAAATGAGTCAACACCCCCGAGTCACACTAACTGTCAGAATGCTCGTAGCACGGGCCGGTGCGGAGGATTAGCAGCAATCTTCCATTCCAGCTTATTAATTAATCAAAAACCCAGACAGAGCTTTAATTCATTTGAAAGCTTGACTCTTAGTCTTGTCCATCCAAATTGGAAGTCCCAAAAACCAGTTTTATTTGTTATTATCTATCGTCCACCTGGTCGTTACTGTGAGTTTCTCTGTGAATTTTCAGACCTTTTGTCTGACTTAGTGCTTAGCTCAGATAAGATAATAGTGGGCGATTTTAACATCCACACAGATGCTGAGAATGACAGCCTCAACACTGCATTTAATCTATTATTAGACTCTATTGGCTTTGCTCAAAAACTAAATGAGTCCACCCACCACTTTAATCATATCTTAGATCTTGTTCTGACTTATGGTATGGAAATAGAAGACTTAACAGTATTCCCTGAAAACTCCCTTCTGTCTAATCATTTCTTAATAACATTTACATTTACTCTGATGGACTACCCAGCAGTGGGTAATAAGTTTCATTACACTAGAAGTCTTTCAGAAAGCGCTGTAACTAGGTTTAAGGATATGATTCCTTCTTTATGTTCTCTAATGCCATATACCAACACAGTGCAGAGTAGCTACCTAAACTCTGTAAGTGAGATAGAGTATCTCGTCAATAGTTTTACATCCTCATTGAAGACCAGATCCTTCCTCTGGATGGCATTACCCTGACCTCTAGTAATACTGTGAGAAATCTTGGAGTCATTTTTGATCAGGATATGTCATTCAAAGCGCATATTAAACAAATATGTAGGACTGCTTTTTTGCATTTACGCAATATCTCTAAAATCAGAAAGGTCTTGTCTCAGAGTGATGCTGAAAAACTAATTCATGCATTTATTTCCTCTAGGCTGGACTATTGTAATTCATTATTATCAGGTTGTCCTAAAAGTTCCCTAAAAAGCCTTCAGTTAATTCAAAATGCTGCAGCTAGAGTACTGACGGGGACTAGAAGGAGAGAGCATATCTCACCCATATTGGCCTCTCTTCATTGGCTTCCTGTTAATTCTAGAATAGAATTTAAATTCTTCTTCTTACTTATAAGGTTTTGAATAATCAGGTCCCATCTTATCTTAGGGACCTCGTAGTACCATATCACCCCAATAGAGCGCTTCGCTCTCAGACTGCAGCCTTACTTGTAGTTCCTAGGGTTTGTAAGAGTAGAATGGGAGGCAGAGCCTTCAGCTTTCAGGCTCCTCTCCTGTGGAACCAGCTCCCAATTCAGATCAGGGAGACAGGCACCCTCTCTACTTTTAAGATTAGGCTTAAAACTTTCCTTTTTGCTAAAGCTTATAGTTAGGGCTGGATCAGGTGACCCTGAACCATCCCTTAGTTATGCTGCTATAGACGTAGACTGCTGGGGGGTTCCCATGATGCACTGTTTCTTTCTCTTTTTGCTCTGTATTCACCACTCTGCATTTAATCATTAGTGATCGATCTCTGCTCCCCTCCACAGCATGTCTTTTTCCTGGTTCTCTCCCTCAGCCCCAACCAGTCCCAGCAGAAGACTGCCCCTCCCTGAGCCTGGTTCTGCTGGAGGTTTCTTCCTGTTAAAAAGGAGTTTTTCCTTCCCACTGTAGCCAAGTGCTTGCTCACAGGGGGTCGTTTTGACCATTGGGGTTTTACATAATTATTGTATGGCCTTGCCTTACAATATAAAGTGCCTTGGGGCAACTGTTTGTTGTGATTTGGCGCTATATAAAAAAATTGATTGATTGATTGATGTTTATTAAAGCCCTACTCACATAAAGGAAAACATGAAGAAAAACATTTGTTCCACTTATATGAAGAAAAAAAAAGCATTTGCTCATGTTTATTAAAGACCTACTTACATAAAGGAAAACATGAAGAAAAACATTTGTTCCACTTATATGAAGAAAAAAAAAGCATTTGTTCATGTTTATTAAAGACCTACTTACATAAAGGAAAACATGAAGAAAAAACATTTGTTCCACTTATATGAAGAAAAAAAAAGCATTTGCTCATGTTTATTAAAGACCTACTTACATAAAGGAAAACATGAAGAAAAACATTTGTTCCACTTATATGAAGAAAAAAAAAGCATTTGTTCATGTTTATTAAAGACCTACTTACATAAAGGAAAACATGAAGAAAAAACATTTGTTCCACTTACACAAAGAAAAAAGCATTTGTTCATATTTATTAACCCCGGTTGTTGTGAAAGTGTCGTGACATGGACCCACAACAGGGGGCGTTAATGAACGGACAATGGATAAGCCAAAAAGTAACAATTTAATGTTGTGAATCGCACAACAACGTACAGACAATAACAATATGGTGGACTGTCAATCATACACCAGGTGACGTGTGGGCAGGTTCGACGATAGAAGACGCCTGGAGAGAGAAGAGCCGGATTCCCACACAGCTTCCAACACCAACGGAGCTGAAGAACACCGGAGCCGCCAAGCCCTGCGCCCCAGGTGGCCGCTGTCTTCAGTAGTCAGACCCGGTACTGCTGGCAGAGAACAGAGACAGTCCAGATGAGTGTGAGTTCACACACTCAGTGGTCCACGATCTGTACACAGTTAGGAGGGAGAACCTCCACCTCCAAATTACACACTCATGCAGCTCCTGATTAACCACTTATCTGTTTGGAGTGTGAGGCGCAGTCGTCGCAGTCAGACCAAACGCCAAAATCCCAGATAAGGGAACAACCACAGGACAACGGCTGCAAATGAGATTAGATTGTTACACAACGTGTCAGTCAGCAGAGAAATTACCTGAATGGTAGTTGATTTCTCGGCGAGGAGGTGGAGTTGCAGTCCGGTCCTTGTAGTGGTGGTGATGGGTGACAGCTTGTGTTGATTGATGACAGCTGTCACCTCCAGCAAAGCCGACGCCCTCTCGTGCTTGAAGCCCGCACTTCAAGCAGGGCGCCATCTTGTGGTGGTGGGCCAGCAGTACCTCCTCTTCAGCGGCCCACACAACAGGACCCCCCCCCAACGGGCGCCTCCTGGCGCCCGACCAGGCTTGTCCGGGTGCCGCAGGTAGAAGTCGGCCAGGAGGGCCGGGTCCAGGATGAAGCTCCTCTTCACCCAGGAGCGTTCTTCGGGTCCATACCCCTCCCAGTCCACCAAATACTGGAACCCCCGGCCCTTCCGACGGACGTCCAGGAGCCAGCACACGGTCCAAGCCGGCTCCCCGTCGATGATCCGGGCAGGAGGCGGCGCCGGTCCGGGGGCACAGAGGGGTGACACGTGGTGAGGTTTGATGTGGGACACATGGAAAACCGGGTGGATCCGCAGTGAAGCTGGCAGCTTCAGCTTCACTGCAGCTGCACTGAGGACCTTGAGGATAGGGAAAGGTCCGATGTATCTGTCCTTCAACTTTTGGGATTCCACTTGCAGGGGAATGTCCTTTGTAGAAAGCCAAACCTCCTGCCCAGGCTGGTACGCAGGGGCTGGGGCACGCCGGCGGTCTGCATGGTTCTTGGCCCTCGTCCGGGCTTTGAGCAGGGCAGAGCGGGCGGTACGCCACACCCGACGGCACCTTCTCAGATGGGCCTGGACCGAGGGCACCCCGACCTCTCCCTCCACTAGCGGGAACAATGGGGGCTGGTACCCCAAACACACTTCAAATGGGGAGAGGCCGGTGGCAGACGAGACTTGGCTGTTATGAGCGTACTCGATCCAGGCCAGATGGTCACTCCAGGCCATCGGGTGCGCGGAGGTCATGCAATGGAGGGCCTGCTCCAGTTCCTGGTTTGTCCGCTCTGCCTGCCCGTTCGTCTGGGGGTGGTACCCAGACGAGAGACTGACGGTGGCCCCCAGTTCCCCACAGAAACTCCTCCAGACCTGGGAGGAGAACTGAGGACCACGATCCGAGACAATGTCTGATGGAATCCCATGCAGACGCACGACGTGGTGGACCAGGAGGTCTGCAGTCTCCTGGGCCGTCGGGAGCTTCGGGAGGGCCACGAAGTGGGCCGCCTTGGAAAACCGGTCCACTATCGTTAGGATGGTGGTGTTTCCCTGGGACGGCGGGAGGCCCGTGACAAAGTCCAGGCCGATATGAGTCCAGGGGCGACGAGGCACTGGCAGAGGCTGGAGGAGGCCTTGGGCCTTATGATGGTCAGCTTTGCCCCTGGCGCAGGTAGTGCAGGCCTGGACATACTCCCGGACGTCGGCTTCCATAGACGCCCACCAGAAGCGCTGCCGGACCACTGCCACGGTTCTTCGCACCCCTGGGTGACAGGAGAGCTTGGAACCGTGACAGAAGTCAAGGACCGCAGCCCTGGCCTCTGGTGGGACGTACAGTTTGTTCTTCGGACCGGTCCCCGGGTCCGGGCTCCGTGTCAGGGCCTCCCGGACGGTCTTCTCCATGTCCCAGGTAAGGGAGGCCACGACAGTGGACTCGGGGATGATGGTGTCAGGGGGGTCTGACAGCTCAGTCTTGACCTCCTCTTCGTGCACCCGGGACAGGGCATCAGATCGTTGGTTCTTTGTCCCGGGGCAGTAGGTGATCCGGAAGTCAAAACGCCCGAAGAACAGCGACCAGCGGGCTTGCCTGGGGTTCAGACGCTTCGCGGTCTGGATGTACTCCAGGTTCCGATGGTCCGTGAAAACTGTAAATGGTACCGATGCTCCCTCCAACAGGTGTCTCCACTCTTCAAGAGCCTCCTTCACCGCAAGAAGTTCCCGATTGCCGACGTCATAGTTCTGTTCAGCTGGGGTCAACCTGCGGGAAAAGTAGGCACATGGATGGAGAACCTTGTCGGACTCCCCGCTCTGGGATAGCACGGCTCCTATCCCTGAGTCAGAGGCATCCACTTCAACAACAAACTGGCGCTTGGGATCGGGCTGCACCAGAACTGGTGCAGTTGAGAACCGGCGTTTCAACTCCCTAAACGCGGCTTTGCACCGATCCGACCAGGTGAAGGGGACTTTTGTGGAGGTCAGGGCTGTCAGGGGGCTAACTACCTGACTGTAGCCCTTGATGAACCTCCGGTAGAAATTTGCAAAACCGAGGAACTGTTGTAGTTTCCTACGGTTCGTTGGTTGGGGCCAATCTCTCACCGCCGCAACCTTGGCCGGATCAGGGGCAACGAAGTTGGAGGAGATTATGAACCCCAAGAAGGACAAAGAAGTGCGGTGGAACTCACACTTCTCGCCCTTCACAAACAGCCGGTTCTCCAACAACCGCTGTAGGACCTGACGTACATGCTTAACATGGGTCTCAGGATCCGGAGAAAAAATGAGTATATCGTCTAGATATACGAAGACAAACCGATGCAGGAAGTCCCGCAAGACGTCTTTAACCAATGCTTGGAACGTCGCGGGCGCATTGGTGAGGCCGAACGGCATGACCAGGTACTCAAAGTGACCTAACGGGGTGTTAAATGCCGTCTTCCACTCGTCTCCCTCCCGGATCTGAACCAGGTGATAAGCATTCCTAAGATCCAATTTCGTGAAAATTTGGGCTCCATGCAGGGGCGTGAACACTGAATCCAACAGAGGTAACGGGTATCGATTACGGACCGTGATCTCGTTCAGCCCTCTGTAATCAATGCATGGACGGAGTCCACCGTCCTTCTTGCCCACAAAAAAGAAACCAGCACCCATCGGGGAGGTGGAGTTCCGGATCAACCCGGCAGCTAACGAGTCCTGGATGTAGGTCTCCATTGATTCGCGTTCCGGACGTGAGAGGTTGTACAGCCTGCTGGACGGGTACTCAGCGCCCGGTATCAAATCAATGGCACAATCGTACGGACGGTGCGGGGGCAGCGTGAGTGCCAGATCCTTGCTGAAGACGTCAGCGAGGTTGTGGTACTCGGCTGGCACCGCCGCCAGATTGGGGGGGACTAAAATCTCCTCCTTAGCTGTCACACCGGGTGGAACCGAGGATCCTAAACACTCCCGGTGGCAGGTTTCGCTCCACTGAACCACAACCCCAGACGGCCAATCAATCCGGGGATTGTGTTTTAACACCCATGGAAAACCCAAAATCACTCGGGAGGTAGAAGGTGTTACATAAAACACAATCTCCTCCCTGTGATTCCCAGACACCACCAATGTCACTGGCTGAGTCTGGTGTGTGATTAGTGGAAGAAGGGTGCCATCTAGTGCCCGCACCGACAATGGTGACGGTAAGGCCACTAGAGGGAGCCCAACCTCCTTTGCCCATCTGCTATCCAGCAGATTTCCCTCCGACCCCGTGTCCACCAGTGCTGGGGCGTGAAGGGTTAAATCCTCGCTCAGGATCGTGACTGGGATTCGTGCAGATTTACGGGGTCTCCCCGCGTGGGTATTGTGACCCACCCTTAGCCCAGTCTCTAAGGACGAGTGCTGCTGTTTTGATCGTTTGGGGCATTCTCTCTGTGTGTGCTCAGTAGAGCTGCAGAGAAAACACTCTCCACAGATCAGCCTCCTTTGTCTCTGATCTGATCGTTTTTTGGCCCTGCTCGTTTCCATAGCAACGTCAGCAGGGGGAGCTGTTGTCACGTGGAGAGCCCTGGCAGTGGAGCGTGGGGAAGTCGGCTCCCTTTCAGACCCGGGAGGAAGAGGGACGGCTTGTGCCTGACCACGCCCTTCGTCTCACTCCCGTCGGTGTTCTGTTAATCGGTTGTCTAACCGTATAACCAGGTCGATAAGCCCATCTAAATCCCGCGGCTCGTCCTTCGCCACCAGGTGCTCCTTGAGGACCAGAGACAGTCCGTTTACAAAGGTGGCGCGGAGCACAACAGCATTCCAGCCGGCTCGCGCTGCCGCGATGCGGAAGTCGACTGCATACTTTGCCGCGCTCCGACACCCCTGTCTTATCGACAGCAGCACACTTGAAGCGGTCTCGCCTCTATGAGGGTGGTCGAACACCTGTCGGAACTCCCTCACAAACTCAGTATAAACCATTAGGAGCCGTGAATTCTGCTCCCAAAGCGCCGTAGCCCAGGCGCGTGCATCTCCCCGAAGCAAGTTTATAACGTAAGCCACCCGGCTGGCGCCTGATGCGTACATGACGGGACGCTGTGAAAAGACGAGCGAGCACTGCATCAAGAAGTCCGCGCACGTCTCCACACAGCCTCCGTACGGCTCCGGAGGGCTTATGTATGCTTGAGGGGAAGGTGGGGGGGGGGGGGTCGTTGAACGACCAGCGGAATGTCTGTTTCTGGCACACGGTCAGCAGGAGGAGGTGCTGCAGCAGCGCCCTGATCATGCGCCTCCACCTGGGCGGTGAGAGCCTCTATCCTGCGATTGAGAACACTGCTCTGCTCGGTAACTAAGTCCAACCGAGCGGCAAAGGCGGTTAAGATGTGCTGCAGCTCACCCAACACGCCTCCTGCCTGTGCACCTCGCTCTCCCATTGGCTGTTCAAGCGATGGTTGACGCCCCTCGGGATCCATGACGCTGGCCGAGAAATCCTGTTGTGAAAGTGTCGTGACACGGACCCACAACAGGGGGCGTTAATGAACAGACAATGGATAAGCCAAAAAGTAACAATTTAATGTTGTGAATCACACAACAACGTACAGACAATAACAATATGGTGGACTGTCAATCATACACCAGGTGACGTGTGGGCAGGCTCGACGATAGAAGACGCCTGGAGAGAGAAGAGCCGGATTCCCACACAGCTTCCAACACCAACGGAGCTGAAGAACACCGGAACCGCCAAGCCCTGCGCCCCAGGTGGCCGCTGTCTTCAGCAGTCAGACCCGGTACTGCTGGCAGAGAACAGAGACAGTCCAGATGAGTGTGAGTTCACACACTCAGTGGTCCACGATCTGTACACAGTTAGGAGGGAGAACCTCCACCTCCAAATTACACACTCGTGCAGCTCCTGATTAACCACTTATCTGTTTGGAGTGTGAGGCGCAGTCGTCGCAGTCACACCAAACGCCAAAATCCCAGATAAGGGAACAACCACAGGACGCAACGTCTCAGTCAGCAGAGAAATTACCTGAATGGTAGTTGATTTCTCGGCGAGGAGATGGAGTTGCAGTCCGGTCTTTGTAGTGGTGGTGAAGGGTGACAGCTTGTGTTGATTGATGACAGCTGTCACCTCCAGCAAAGCCGATGCCCTCTCGTGCTTGAAGCCCGCACTTCAAGCAGGGCGCCATCTTGTGGTGGTGGGCCAGCAGTACCTCCTCTTCAGCGGCCCACACAACACCGGTTACATAAAGGAAAACATGAAGAAAAAACATTTGTTCCACTTACATGAAGAAAAAAAGCATTTGTTCATGTTTATTAAACCCTGGTTACATGAAGGAAAACATGAAGAAAAAACATTTGTTCCACTTACATGAAGAAAAAAAGCATTTGTTCATGTTTATTAAACCCTGGTTACATGAAGGAAAACATGAAAAAAAAACATTTGTTCCACTTACAAGAAGAAAAAAAAGCATTTGTTCATGTTTATTAAACCCTACTTACATAAAGGAAAACATGGAGAAAAAAACATTTGTTCCACTTACAAGAAGAAAAAAAACATTTGTTCATGTTTATTAAACCCTACTTACATAAAGGAAAACATGGAGAAAAAACATTTGTTCCACTTACAAGAAGAAAAAAAAAAGCATTTCTTCATGTTTATTAAACCCTTGTTACATAAAGGAAAACATGAAGAAAAAACATTTGTTCCACTTACATGAAGAAAAAAAAGCATTTGTTCATGTTTATTAAAGCCCTACTTACATAAAGGAAAACATGGAGAAAAAACATTTGTTCCACTTACATGAAGAAAAAAAAAGCATTTGTTCATGTTTATTAAAGCCCTACTTACATAAAGGAAAACATGGAGAAAAAACATTTGTTCCACTTACAAGAAGAAAAAAAAGCATTTGTTCATGTTTATTAAACCCTACTTACATAAAGGAAAACATGGAGAAAAAACATTTGTTCCACTTACAAGAAGAAAAAAAACATTTGTTCATGTTTATTAAACCCTACTTACATAAAGGAAAACATGGAGAAAAAACATTTGTTCCACTTACAAGAAGAAAAAAAACATTTGTTCATGTTTATTAAACCCTACTTACATAAAGGAAAACATGAAGAAAAAACATTTGTTCCACTTACATGAAGAAAAAAAAAGCATTTGTTCATGTTTATTAAAGCCCTACTTACATAAAGGAAAACATGGAGATAAAACATTTGTTCCACTTATATGAAGGAAAAAAAAAAAATTTATTCATGTTTATTAAAGCCCTACTTACATAAAGGAAAACATGGAGAAAAAACATTTGTTCCACTTACATGAAGAAAAAAAAAAGCATTTGTTCATGTTTATTAAAGCCCTACTTACATAAAGGAAAACATGGAGAAAAAACATTTGTTCCACTTACAAGAAGAAAAAAAAGCATTTGTTCATGTTTATTAAACCCTACTTACATAAAGGAAAACATGGAGAAAAAACATTTGTTCCACTTACAAGAAGAAAAAAAACATTTGTTCATGTTTATTAAACCCTACTTACATAAAGGAAAACATGGAGAAAAAACATTTGTTCCACTTACAAGAAGAAAAAAAAACATTTGTTCATGTTTATTAAACCCTACTTACATAAAGGAAAACATGAAGAAAAAACATTTGTTCCACTTACATGAAGAAAAAAAAAGCATTTGTTCATGTTTATTAAAGCCCTACTTACATAAAGGAAAACATGGAGATAAAACATTTGTTCCACTTATATGAAGGAAAAAAAAACATTTATTCATGTTTGTTAAAGCCCTACTTACATAAAGGAAAACATGAATAAAAAACATTTGTTCCACTTACACGAAGAAAAAAGCATTTGTTCATGTTTATTAAACCCCGGTTACATAAAGGAAAACATGAAGAAAAAACATTTGTTCATGTTTATTAAACCCCGGTTACATAAAGGAAAACATGAAGAAAAAACATTTGTTCCACTTACATGAAGAAAAAACGCATTTCTTCATGTTTATTAAACCCTGGTTACATAAAAGAAAACATGAACAAAAAAATATTTGTTCCACTTACATGAAGGAAAAAAGCATTTGTTCATGTTTATTAAACCCTACTTACATAAAGGAAAACATGAAGAAAAAAGCATTTGTTCATTCAGTCTGGTGGTTGGCTCTCACTGCGGTATTGTATCACTTCCTGTTCCGGAGCACAGCGGTGTTTTTCTGTTAGCTGTTTAATCTGCGCAGTTAGATTGATCTAGTTATCTAGATTACGATTTGTTTCCCAGTGTAATCTTTACGTGCCTTAACTAAAGCACTCCTTCTGCTGAATCACCTCTAAATTATTTACACATTATTCACTTTGCGTGTTTTTAGGAATCCGCTAGCTTAGCGTAGCTACTAGCTCTTAGCCGATTTAGCATGGCGGCTTCTCCTGTCTCTCCTGCACTTTTCTGCTCTGGGTGTGAAATGTTTAGTTATTCCTCGGCCTCCTTTAGCAGTAACGATACTTGTAATAAGTGTAGCTTATTCGTAGCTTTGGAGGCCAGGTTGGGTGAATTGGAGACTCGGCTCCGCACCGTGGAAAATTCTACAGCTAGCCAGGCCCCTGTAGTCGGTGCGGACCAAGGTAGCTTAGCCGCCGTTAGTTCCCCCCTGGCAGATCCCGAGCAGCCGGGAAAGCAGGCTGACTGGGTGACTGTGAGGAGGAAGCGTAGCCCTAAACAGAAGCCCCGTGTACACCGCCAACCCGTTCACATCTCTAACCGTTTTTCCCCACTCGACGACACACCCGCCGAGGATCAAACTCTGGTTATTGGTGACTCTGTTTTGAGAAATGTGAAGTTAGCGACACCAGCAACCATAGTCAATTGTCTTCCGGGGGCCAGAGCAGGCGACATTGAAGGAAATTTGAAACTGCTGGCTAAGGCTAAGCGTAAATTTGGTAAGATTGTAATTCACGTCGGCAGTAATGACACCCGGTTACGCCAATCGGAGGTCACTAAAATTAACATTAAATCGGTGTGTAACTTTGCAAAAACAATGTCGGACTCTGTAGTTTTCTCTGGGCCCCTCCCCAATCAGACCGGGAGTGACATGTTTAGCCGCATGTTCTCCTTGAATTGCTGGCTGTCTGAGTGGTGTCCAAAAAATGAGGTGGGCTTCATAGATAATTGGCAAAGCTTCTGGGGAAAACCTGGTCTTGTTAGGAGAGATGGCATCCATCCCACTTTGGATGGAGCAGCTCTCATTTCTAGAAATCTGGCTAATTTTCTTAAATCCTCCAAACCGTGACTATCCAGGGTTGGGACCAGGAAGCAGAGTTGTAGTCTTACACACCTCTCTGCAGCTTCTCTCCCCCTGCCATCCCCTCATTACCCCGTCCCCGTAGAGACGGTGCCTGCTCCCAGACTACCAATAACCAGCAAAATTCTATTTAAGCATAAAAATTCAAAAAGAAAAAATAATATAGCACCTTCAACTGCACCACAGACTAAAACAGTTAAATGTGGTCTATTAAACATTAGGTCTCTCTCTTCTAAGTCCCTGTTGGTAAATGATATAATAATTGATCAACATATTGATTTATTCTGCCTAACAGAAACCTGGTTACAGCAGGATGAATATGTTAGTTTAAATGAGTCAACACCCCCGAGTCACACTAACTGTCAGAACGCTCGTAGCACGGGCCGAGGGGGAGGATTAGCAGCAATCTTCCATTCCAGCTTATTAATTAATCAAAAACCCAGACAGAGCTTTAATTCATTTGAAAGCTTGTCTCTTAGTCTTGTCCATCCAAATTGGAAGTCCCAAAAACCAGTTTTATCTTAGATCTTGTTCTGACTTATGGTATGGAAATAGAAGACTTAACAGTATTCCCTGAAAACTCCCTTCTGTCTGATCATTTTTTAATAACATTTACATTTACTCTGATGGACTACCCAGCAGTGGGGAATAAGTTTCATTACACTAGAAGTCTTTCAGAAAGCGCTGTAACTAGGTTTAAGGATATGATTCCTTCTTTATGTTCTCTAATGCCATATAACAACACAGTGCAGAGTAGCTACCTAAACTCTGTAAGGGAGATAGAGTATCTCGTCAATAGTTTTACATCCTCATTGAAGACAACTTTGGATGCTGTAGCTCCTCTGAAAAAGAGAGCTTTAAATCAGAAGTGTCTGACTCCATGGTATAACTCTCAAACTCGTAGCTTAAAGCAGATAACCCGTAAGTTGGAGAGGAAATGGCGTCTCACTAATTTAGAAGATCTTCACTTAGCCTGGAAAAAGAGTCTGTTGCTCTATAAAAAAGCCCTCCGTAAAGCTAGGACATCTTTCTACTCATCACTAATTGAAGAAAATAAGAACAACCCCAGGTTTCTTTTCAGCACTGTAGCCAGGCTGACAAAGAGTCAGAGCTCTATTGAGCTGAGTATTCCATTAACTTTAACTAGTAATGACTTCATGACTTTCTTTGCTAACAAAATTTTAACTATTAGAGAAAAAATTACTCATAACCATCCCAAAGACGTATCGTTATCTTTGGCTGCTTTCAGTGATGCCGGTATTTGGTTAGACTCTTTCTCTCCGATTGTTCTGTCTGAGTTATTTTCATTAGTTACTTCATCCAAACCATCAACATGTTTATTAGACCCCATTCCTACCAGGCTGCTCAAGGAAGCCCTACCATTATTTAATGCTTCGATCTTAAATATGATCAATCTATCTTTGTTAGTTGGTTATGTACCACAGGCTTTTAAGGTGGCAGTAATTAAACCATTACTTAAAAAGCCATCACTTGACCCAGCTATCTTAGCTAATTATAGGCCAATCTCCAACCTTCCTTTTCTCTCAAAAATTCTTGAAAGGGTAGTTGTAAAACAGCTAACTGATCATCTGCAGAGGAATGGTCTATTTGAAGAGTTTCAGTCAGGTTTTAGAATTCATCATAGTACAGAAACAGCATTAGTGAAGGTTACAAATGATCTTCTTATGGCCTCGGACAGTGGACTCATCTCTGTGCTTGTTCTGTTAGACCTCAGTGCTGCTTTTGATACTGTTGACCATAAAATTTTATTACAGAGATTAGAGCATGCCATAGGTATTAAAGGCACTGCACTGCGGTGGTTTGAATCATATTTGTCTAATAGATTACAATTTGTTCATGTAAATGGGGAATCTTCTTCACAGACTAAAGTTAATTATGGAGTTCCACAAGGTTCTGTGCTAGGACCAATTTTATTCACTTTATATATGCTTCCCTTAGGCAGTATTATTAGACGGTATTGCTTAAATTTTCATTGTTACGCAGATGATACCCAGCTTTATCTATCCATGAAGCCAGAGGACACACACCAATTAGCTAAATTGCAGGATTGTCTTACAGACATAAAGACATGGATGACCTCTAATTTCCTGCTTTTAAACTCAGATAAAACTGAAGTTATTGTACTTGGCCCCACAAATCTTAGAAACATGGTGTCTAACCAGATCCTTACTCTGGATGGCATTACCCTGACCTCTAGTAATACTGTGAGAAATCTTGGAGTCATTTTTGATCAGGATATGTCATTCAAAGCGCATATTAAACAAATATGTAGGACTGCTTTTTTGCATTTACGCAATATCTCTAAAATCAGAAAGGTCTTGTCTCAGAGTGATGCTGAAAAACTAATTCATGCATTTATTTCCTCTAGGCTGGACTATTGTAATTCATTATTATCAGGTTGTCCTAAAAGTTCCCTAAAAAGCCTTCAGTTAATTCAAAATGCTGCAGCTAGAGTGCTGACGGGGACTAGAAGGAGAGAGCATATCTCACCCATATTGGCCTCTCTTCATTGGCTTCCTGTTAATTCTAGAATAGAATTTAAAATTCTTCTTCTTACTTATAAGGTTTTGAATAATCAGGTCCCATCTTATCTTAGGGACCTCGTAGTACCATATCACCCCAATAGAGCGCTTCGCTCTCAGACTGCAGGCTTACTTGTAGTTCCTAGGGTTTGTAAGAGTAGAATGGGAGGCAGAGCCTTCAGCTTTCAGGCTCCTCTCCTGTGGAACCAGCTCCCAATTCAGATCAGGGAGACAGACACCCTCTCTACTTTTAAGATTAGGCTTAAAACTTTCCTTTTCGCTAAAGCTTATAGTTAGGGCTGGATCAGGTGACCCTGAACCATCCCTTAGTTATGCTGCTATAGACGTAGACTGCTGGGGGGTTCCCATGATGCACTGTTTCTTTCTCTTTTTGCTCTGTATGCACCACTCTGCATTTAATCATTAGTGATCGATCTCTGCTCCCCTCCACAGCATGTCTTTTTCCTGGTTCTCTCCCTCAGCCCCAACCAGTCCCAGCAGAAGACTGCCCCTCCCTGAGCCTGGTTCTGCTGGAGGTTTCTTCCTGTTAAAAGGGAGTTTTTCCTTCCCACTGTAGCCAAGTGCTTGCTCACAGGGGGTCGTTTTGACCGTTGGGGTTTTACATAATTATTGTATGGCCTTGCCTTACAATATAAAGCACCTTGGGGCGACTGTTTGTTGTGAGTTCCTTGAGGTACTTCCTGTCTTCGGAGTGAGATTGCATTAGAATTTTGGCTCTCTGTTGGGACTGTTTACAAAGAGACTGCTACCTGCTGCTTTGGACTTTGAACTAACAGTCTTTTTCAAGACTTTTTTACTTTTTTACTTTTTTACCTTTTTACTTTTTTTACTTTTATACTGTGCTCCAACGCCTAAGGAAGACCTCTAACGGTCGAAACATCGCGACGGAGCACTTTTATCAGCTAACTTTCATCAGCGTTGGCAAGCTAACTAGCTTGCTAACGCTTTCGTTTTTATTTTTTTTTATTTTTTTTTTTAGCACTGTTGTGCGTTACCTGTGCTGCTCCACAGCGTGTTTAGTCGATTTTTATTTTATTTTAGCACCGTTGTTGTGCGTTCGCTGTTGTTGTGCGTTACCTGTGCTGCTTTATGGCCTGTTTGGTGCCTTAACTAAAGCACTCCTTCTGCTGAATCACCTCTAAATTATTTACACATTATTCAATTTGTGTGTTTTTAGGAATCCGCTAGGTTGCGTAGCTACTAGCTCTTAGCCGATTTAGCATGGCTGCTTCTCCTGTCTCTCCCGTACTTTTCTGCTCTGGGTGTGAAATGTTTAGTTATTCCTCGGCCTCCTTTAGCAGTAACGGTACTTGTAATAAGTGCAGCTTATTCGTAGCTTTGGAGGCCAGGCTGGGCGAATTGGAGACTCGGCTCCGCACCGTGGAAAATTCTACAGCTAGCCAGGCCCCTGTAGTCGGTGTGGACCAAGGTAGCTTAGCCGCCGTTAGTTCCCCCCTGGCAGATCCCGGGCAGTCGGGAAAGCAGGCTGACTGGGTGACTGTGAGGAGGAAGCGTAGCCCTAAACAGAAGCCCCGTGTACACCGTCAACCCATTCATATCTCTAACCGTTTTTCCCCACTCGACGATACACTCGCCGAGGATCAAACTCTGGTTATTGGCGACTCTGTTTTGAGAAATGTGAAGTTAGCGACACCAGCAACCATTGTCAATTGTCTTCCGGGGGCCAGAGCAGGCGACATCGAAGGACATTTGAAATTGCTGGCTAAGGCTAAGCGTAAATTTGGTAAGATTGTAATTCACGTCGGCAGTAATGACACTCGGTTACGCCAATCGGAGGTCACTAAAATTAACATTAAATCGGTGTGTAACTTTGCAAAAACAATGTCGGACTCTGTTGTTTTCTCTGGGCCCCTCCCCAATCAGACTGGGAGTGACATGTTTAGCCGCATGTTCTCCTTGAATTGCTGGCTGTCTGAGTGGTGTCCAAGAAATGAGGTGGGCTTCATTGATAATTGGCAAAGCTTCTGGGGAAAACCTGGTCTTGTTAGGAGAGACGGCATCCATCCCACTTTGGATGGAGCAGCTCTCATTTCTAGAAATCTGGCCAATTTTCTTGGATCCTCCAAACTGTGACTATCCAGCGTTGGGACCAGGAGGCAGAGCTGTGGTCTTATACACCTCTCTGCAGCTTCTCTCCCCCTGCCGTCCCCTCGTTGCCCCGTCCCCGTGGAGACGGTGCCTGCTCCCAGGCCACCAATAATCAGCAAAAATCTATTTAAACATAAAAATTCAAAAAGAAAAAATAATATAGCACCTTCAACTGCACCACAGACTAAAACAGTTAAATGTGGTCTATTAAACATTAGGTCTCTCTCTTCTAAGTCCCTGTTGGTAAATGATATAATAATTGATCAACGTATTGATTTATTCTGCCTTACAGAAACCTGGTTACAGCAGGATGAATATGTTAGTTTAAATGAGTCAACACCCCCGAGTCACACTAACTGTCAGAATGCTCGTAGCACGGGCCGGGGCGGAGGATTAGCAGCAATCTTCCATTCCAGCTTATTAATTAATCAAAAACCCAGACAGAGCTTTAATTCATTTGAAAGCTTGTCTCTTAGTCTTGTCCATCCAAATTGGAAGTCTCAAAAACCAGTTTTATTTGTTATTATCTATCGTCCACCTGGTCGTTACTGTGAGTTTCTCTGTGAATTTTCAGACCTTTTGTCTGACTTAGTGCTTAGCTCAGATAAGATAATTATAGTGGGCGATTTTAACATCCACACAGATGCTGAGAATGACAGCCTCAACACTGCATTTAATCTATTATTAGACTCTATTGGCTTTGTTCAAAAAGTAAATGAGTCCACCCACCACTTTAATCATATCTTAGATCTTGTTCTGACTTATGGTATGGAAATAGAAGACTTAACAGTATTCCCTGAAAACTCCCTTCTGTCTGATCATTTTTTAATAACATTTACATTTACCCTGATGGACTACCCAGCAGTGGGGAATAAGTTTCATTATACTAGAAGTCTTTCAGAAAGCGCTGTAACTAGGTTTAAGGATATGATTCCTTCTTTATGTTCTCTAATGCCATATACCAACACAGTGCAGAGTAGCTACCTAAACTCTGTAAGGGAGATAGAGTATCTCGTCAATAGTTTTACATCCTCATTGAAGACAACCTTGGATGCTGTAGCTCCTCTGAAAAAGAGAGCTTTAAATCAGAAGTGTCTGACTCCGTGGTATAACTCACAAACTCGTAGCTTAAAGCAGATAACCCGTAAGTTGGAGAGGAAATGGCGTCTCACTAATTTAGAAGATCTTCACTTAGCCTGGAAAAAGAGTTTGTTGCTCTATAAAAAAGCCCTCCGTAAAGCTAGGACATCTTTCTACTCATCACTAATTGAAGAAAATAAGAACAACCCCAGGTTTCTTTTCAGCACTGTAGCCAGGCTGACAAAGAGTCAGAGCTCTATTGAGCTGAGTATTCCATTAACTTTAACTAGTAATGACTTCATGACTTTCTTTGCTAACAAAATTTTGACTATTAGAGAAAAAATTACTCATAACCATCCCAAAGATGTATCGTTATCTTTGGCTGCTTTCAGTGATGCCGGTATTTGGTTAGACTCTCTCCGATTGTTCTGTCTGAGTTATTTTCATTAGTTACTTCATCCAAACCATCAACATGTTTATTAGACCCCATTCCTGCCAGGCTGCTCAAGGAAGTCCTACCATTATTCAATGCTTCAATCTTAAATATGATCAATCTATCTTTGTTAGTTGGTTATGTACCACAGGCCTTTAAGGTGGCAGTAATTAAACCATTACTTAAAAAGCCATCACTTGACCCAGCTATCTTAGCTAATTATAGGCCAATCTCCAACCTTCCTTTTCTCTCAAAGATTCTTGAGAGGGTAGTTGTAAAACAGCTAACTGATCACCTGCAGAGGAATGGTCTATTTGAAGAGTTTCAGTCAGGTTTTAGAATTCATCATAGTACAGAAACAGCATTAGTGAAGGTTACAAATGATCTTCTTATGGCTTCGGACAGTGGACTCATCTCTGTGCTTGTTTTGTTGGACCTCAGTGCTGCTTTTGATACTGTTGACCATAAAATTTTATTACAGAGATTAGAGCATGTCATAGGTATTAAAGGCACTGCGCTGCGGTGGTTTCAATCATATTTGTCTAATAGATTACAATTTGTTCATGTAAATGGGGAATCTTCTTCACAGACTAAAGTTAATTATGGAGTTCCACAAGGTTCTGTGCTAGGACCAATTGTATTCACTTTATACATGCTTCCCTTAGGCAGTATTATTAGACGGTATTGCTTAAATTTTCATTGTTACGCAGATGATACCCAGCTTTATCTATCCATGAAGCCAGAGGATACACACCAATTAGCTAAACTGCAGGATTGTCTTACAGACATAAAGACATGGATGACCTCTAATTTCCTGCTTTTAAACTCAGATAAAACTGAAGTTATTGTACTTGGCCCCACAAATCTTAGAAACATGGTGTCTAACCAGATCCTTACTGTGGATGGCATTACCCTGACCTCTAGTAATACTGTGAGAAATCTTGGAGTCATTTTTGATCAGGATATGTCATTCAAAGCGCATATTAAACAAATATGTAGGACTGCCTTTTTGCATTTACGCAATATCTCTAAAATCAGAAAGGTCTTGTCTCAGAGTGATGCTGAAAAACTAATTCATGCATTTATTTCCTCTAGGCTGGACTATTGTAATTCATTATTATCAGGTTGTCCTAAAAGTTCCCTAAAAAGCCTTCAGTTGGTTCAGAATGCTGCAGCTAGAGTACTGATGGGGACTAGAAGGAGAGAGCATATCTCACCCGTGTTGGCCTCTCTTCATTGGCTTCCTGTTAATTCTAGAATAGAATTTAAAATTCTTCTTCTTACTTATCAGGTCCCATCTTATCTTAGGGACCTCGTAGTACCATATTACCCCATTAGAGCGCTTCGCTCTCAGACTGCAGGCTTACTTGTAGTTCCTAGGGTTTGTAAGAGTAGAATGGGAGGCAGAGCCTTCAGCTTTCAGGCTCCTCTCCTGTGGAACCAGCTCCCAATTCAGATCAGGGAGACAGATACCCTCTCTACTTTTAAGATTAGGCTTAAAACTTTCCTTTTCGCTAAGGCTTATAGTTAGGGCTGGATCAGGTGACCCTGGACCATCCCTTAGTTATGCTGCTTTAGACGTAGACTGTGGGGGGGTTCCCATGATGCACTGTTTCTTTCTCTTTTTGCTCTGTATGCATCACTCTGCATTTAATCATTAGTGATCGATCTCTGCCCCCCTTCATAGCATGTCTTTTTCCTGGTTCTTTCCCTCAGCCCCAACCAGTCTCAGCAGAAGACTGCCCCTCCCTGAGCCTGGTTCTGCTGGAGGTTTCTTCCTGTTAAAAGGGAGTTTTTCCTTCCCACTGTAGCCAAGTGCTTGCTCATAGGGGGTCGTTTTGACCGTTGGGGTTTTTCATAATTATTGTATGGCTTTGTCTTACAATATAGAGCGCCTTGGGGCAACTGTTTGTTGTGATTTGGCGCTATATAAGAAAAAAAGTTGATTGATTGATTGATTTGGCGCTATATAAAAAAGTTGATTGATTGATTGATTGATTTATTAAACCCTGGTTACATAAAGGAAAACATGAAGAAAAAACATTTGTTCCACTTACATGGAGAAAAAAAAGCATTTGTCCATGTTTATTAAACCCTACTTACATCAAGGAAAACATGAATAAAAAAAGCATTTGTTCATGTTTATTAAACCCTACTTACATCAAGGAAAACATGAAGAAAAAACATTTGTTCCACATACATGAAGAAAAAAAAGCATTTGTTCATGTTTGTTAAAGCCCTACTTACATAAAGGAAAACATGAAGAAAAAACAATTGGTCCACTTACGTGAAGAAAAAAAAGCATTTGTTCATGTTTGTTAAAGCCCTACTTACATCAAGGAAAACATCAAGAAAAAACATTTGTTCCACTTACATGAAGAAAAAAAAACATTTGTTCATATTTATTAAAGCCGTACTTTTCATAAAAGAAAACATGAAGAAATAACATTTGTTCCACTTACATGTACAAAAAAAAGCATTTGGTCATGTTTATTACAGCCCTAGCTTTACATCAAGGAAAACATGAATAAAAAACATTTGTTCCACTTACACGAAGAAAAAAGCATTTGTTCATGTTTATTAAACCCCGGTTACATAAAAGAAAACATGAAGAAAAAAACATTTGTTCATGTTTATTAAACCCTTGTTACATAAAAGAAAACATGAAGAAAAAAACATTTGTTCCACTTACATGAAGAAAAAAAGCATTTGTTCATGTTTATTAAACCCCGGTTACATAAAAGAAAACATGAATAAAAAACATTTGTTCCACTTACACGAAGAAAAAAGCATTTGTTCATGTTTATTAAACCCCGGTTACATCAAGGAAACCATGAAGAAAAAACATTTGTTCCACTTACATGAAGAAAAAAAAAACATTTGTTCATGTTTATTAAACCCTTGTTACATAAAAGAAAACATGAAGAAAAAAACATTTGTTCATGTTTATTAAACCCTTGTTACATAAAGGAAAACATGAAGAAAAAAACATTTGTTCCACTTACATGAAGAAAAAAAGCATTTGTTCATGTTTATTAAACCCTTGTTACATAAAAGAAAACATGAAGAAAAAAACATTTGTTCATGTTTATTAAACCCTGGTTACATAAAGGAAAACATGAAGAAAAAACATTTGTTCCACTTACATGAAGAAAAAAAGCATTTGTTCATGTTTATTAAACCCTAACCCTAACCATTTCCGCTAAGCCTAACCATAACTTAACCCTAACCTTAACCTCATCCATAACCCTAACCTTAACCCTGACCCTAACCCTAACCCTTTCCGCTAACCCTAAACTAACCCTAACCACAACCTAACCCTACCCATAACCTAACCCTAACCATAATCTTAACCCTGACCCTAACCTCAACCCTAACCCTAACCTTAACCTTAACCCTTTCCGCTAACCCTAAACTAACCCTAACCACAACCTAACCCTAACCATAACCTAACCCTAACCATAACCTCAACCCTGACCCTAACCTCAACCCTAACCCTAACCTTAACCTTAACCCCAACCTAAAACTAACCATAACCCCTCCCCAACCCTAAACTAACCCTATTCCCAACTTAACCCTTTCCCCTACCCCTAACCTCACCTAGCCCCAACCCTTTCCCCTAATCTTAACCCAACCCTAACTAGAACATAACACCAACCCCCCCCCCCCCCAACCCTGTCCCCTAACACTAACTTGTGGGTCTGGGCCTGCTGCTGGGGCCCAGCACCAGAGAGCTCCAAATGCAATTAGCCCTAACCCTAACCCTAACCCTAAATTCCCTTCCCCTTTTTTTTGTTTATTTTTTGTGTATTTTTCCTTTATTTTTTTCTTTTTATTTATATATTTTTTTCTTCTTTTTTCTTTTTTTATTGGGTTTTCTTTTTTCTTTTTTCTTTCTTTTTTCTTTGTTTCTTTTTTACAAAAAATAAAGTCATTGCAGATTTTGCTGATTCATGCAGGGGCGGAGTCTTACCCTTATATAAGGAGCCTCTGTCTTTTTCTGCTCATTTTTACACCAATTTGTGGCATGGTACCTGTCCAGGCACTGACTGCAATTTGCAACCACTGGACAAGGACAATTTTTATGCCTTTTTCACACCTCTCAGCACATGCTCTTGCGCCTGAAGAAGATCAAGACAGATCGAAACATCGCACAACAGAGGATGTTATTCAATTCAATTTTTTTTGGCCAAACTAATTTTTGTTGCGACAAGTACAGGAGGTTACTTAGGCTTCTGATTTATTCCAATTTTTGGGGGGTCTTTTGATTGAGGGAGTGCCCGTGCACTTCTGTTCCTGTTGTGGGAACGGAATCCTATTTTTAATCCTAACCCTAACCCTAACCCTAACCCCTAACCCTAACCCTAACCCTAACCCTTCTGACCTGACGTTTCTGTTTTTCTTCTTTTTTTTTTTTTTTCCTTTTCTGCACAGCATGACAAAGCCATTTGGAGATGTGTTGGTTGGGATGGAGGTTTATTAAAAACAAGTATGTAACTGAAACCTATCTTAACCTTAACCACAGTGTGCTGTATATGCCCAGATGGGGTAGTATAAAATAAAGAGGGTCAAAGGTCAAAACATTAAGAAATGCAATTAAGCAAAAAACCTAACATAAAAAAAATTTTTTTGGGCTTTGTCTTATGCTTTGTGTGGGTGGGATACCTTGAAGCTTAATTTTGTTTTTGGCCCACATCAACCTAAGTTTCTTTATTTTATTTTATTTTAGCCCTAACCCTAAACCTAAACCCTAACCCTAACCTCTGCCTTTTGTTTTAGAGGTTTTTGTGTTTTATTTTATTTTTACTTCTATGCACAGTTTTGTAATTTAAGCGGAGGTGGAGTTTAGCCCACTATAAAAGGAGCTTCTCCCCTTTCCTGCTCATTTTGATGCCAAGTGTGGGCTTGTTTGGACTTGTTCAGTTAGTGACTGCCATTTTGCTGCTGTTATTTAGGACAATTTGTGGTCCTTATTGATGGACTTTTACATGCCCTTATGCCTGAGGAAGATTAAGTCAAATCGAAACGTCGCGACGGGGCATGTCTTTTGATTTATTATGCCAATTTGGGCCTACTGTATTCATAGTTTTGGAGGTTTTCTGGTCGGGGGAGTGCCCGTGCATCTTCCATTCCCGTCTTGGGGATGGAATTCCTAACATTAATCCTAACCCTAAACCCTAACCCTAACCCTAACCGCTCCAGATCTCTATACACTCTGAACATCAGTGGAATTTGCACTGCATCTATTGGAGGATCATAAGTTTGCCAATACTCTGGACCATGGGACCAACTTTGATGTATAGCTTCATGCAACAAAGACGGTTTTCGCTCACCACCTCCTGCAGCTTGGTCACTTCCTCCTGCTCTAGTTGTGTCCAACATCAAATAGACACTTGGGGCCGTTGGACTCACGTCACCGCTGCCTTGATTCCCCTCAGCTTGATCAAGCGCAGTTGTTGCTGCAGGATTAGGCCAGCAGGCTTCATCGGTGTGAAAGGTCCTCAGGGGGTCCAAAAACCTTCTCACTTGCCATCCTTCTGCTCTTGCCACATGCAGTAGTCTTCCCATATGAGTTCTTGCTTTACACACACCAGGCAATACTCGATCGCATATCCATTCCAATAGCATGAACACACCTGCATATCCACATAGTCTCCACGTATATCCCACTGGGTGTAAAAGACCATTCTTGGCAACTGGGTTAGTCGGCATAACCCACATACAAGTGCATCCAAAACCTTCACCGGCTTGTGAAGTATTTGCTTGAACTCATGTTTTGCCCCACTTGGAATTGGGGGTTTTCTAACCCCAGGTCCTGACCATTGGACCATCAGCGGTACTTCTTCGTGGCAAATCACACAGTGGTCATTTCTTGTTCTTCTTAAGGCAACCACCCCATTGACAGTGGCCATTCTGACGAAGGGTGGAAGATCTTGGGTGTTTTTGGCCATGTTTAGCTCATGGTTTCGTCTAGTTGGGAGTTGGCTTCAGCTGCTCCACTCCTTGGATTCCCTTCTTTTTCAATTCTACTGTGTTGCTGTCCAGTATCTTCACTACTGTATCTGTGGTCTCATACTTAGGTTTAACAGCAGTGTTGGTTAGGTGATCTCGTGCTCTCACCCACACCTTCTGCCCAACCTTAAATGGGATCTTTGGTTCTGGTTCTCTGTCCCTTTTAGTCTGACTCCGCCCCACTTCTGGTGTCGAAAATGGGCGTTGGTTCAGTTCTTGCGAAGGGGTGGGCCTGCCGGCACGATGGCGGTCATTCAGGGCCTGTCCAATTTCCAGGGCCTTAGTACTCCATTCCATCGTGTTAGCATTTTTCCCAATCCAGTTTTTCACCAGTCCAATAGCCCTTTCCACAACTCCATTTGCTTGAGGAGTGTATGGGCGTGAGTAAATTCTCATTACTCCATTTCTCTGGCACCGCTGGTCGACCTGAGCATTACAGAAATGTGTCCCATTGTCCGTTCTCAGCTCCCTAGGTATCCCCAGATTTGAACACACTTGATCCAACATGCTGATCACACTGCTGCTGTTAGCTTTTCTCACAGGCTTAACAGTCACATAGCCCGACATAGAGTCCACAAGCACTAACAGATACTTTTCTCCTTTCTTACTGGTCACCCCCATGGGCCCGGCAACATCCATGCATACTGATCCCCATGGAACAGTACTCTTTATGGTGAAACCATCCACCCTTTGTCCTCGTCATCCTGCATTGTATCGACCACATACTTCACAGTCTTTGAGGACTCGGCAGACTTGGTTTCTCGGAATCCAAAGTTGCAGCTTCTCCAGCTCCTTCCATGTGGGAATGGTGCCTACATGGCCAAGCGCTTCATGTACGGCCAGCACCACCTCTTTCACGGACTCTTTTGGAACTACCCTTCCCTTGGGTGTCTGTTCCCACTTCTCGATCCCGACAACGACGACTTTTCTCAGCTGCACATAGCGGTCCACTTCTTCGTTCCCACTCCAATGTGCTCCTTCTTTTACATGGACCTTCTGATGTACCACATCTAAGTCCATTGTTAGCCTCAACTCGGCTATTTTCCTCCACAAATCCATATGAGCTACAGGCTTCCCCTTAGCTCCCTCGAATCCATTTTCTTCCCAAATGGATAAATCCTCTTTCAGGGCTTGTGCGCAGTAATGACTGTCTGTAATCACTTTAGCCCTTTTTACTGTCCTCTTGTTTAACTCCAAGAGTCCTTCCAGTATTGCTGTAACTTCTCCGGCTTGGGCACTATCTGGCGTTTGACCTTTTTGACGATATTTCTCCTTATCTTGATACTTCAAAATATAGCCCCAATAAGCTATATTGTCTGTACCCTTCTTCGACCCATCAGTGTACATAGTCCAGTCGTATGGCTCCATAGGGAGTTGCCTCTCCTTCGGCAACTTCTTTGTCGCTGACTGTTTTGGCCCAATTTTCAGCTCAGGGTCTAGCAGGATGTCCTCCCACCTTCCGCATCTGGCATTTGTGGCTTTAGTACTCTCAACAGTTCCTTTTCTTAGGAACCGGTGGACTTGGCTTTGAGTGATAACTTTTATTCCCTGACCTTGTGCAAGTTCTTTTAAAGCACTCCAATATCTAGCCAGGACTGCCAGTTCTTTTTCTTCCGGTGGATATTTTCTCTCAATCAAAGACAGAGTATAGCTCCACAATGTTACCATACCCCCTCCTTCGTTGCTCACTTTTACCACCGAATCCTCTTTTTCACAGCTTATTTCAGCTAGCAGACGAGTAGTCAGACTACGCGGCTCCAGCCTAACTGCGTCTTGAATGGCTTTCTTTAGCTTTTCCAAGCAATCCTGATCTGTAGCTGTCCAAATCCATTGCTTTTGCTCTTGTCCATTAGGTTTCTTCTTGAGACGAGCATAAAGGGGCTTTGCGTATCTCTGATAGTGTGGAACGTGATCTCTCACATAGTTACACAATCCCAATATTTTCTGTAGGTCATTCTCAGATTGCGGTGGTTTAATCTGACTCAATTATTCTCGGTATACTTCTGAGAGTCCCAGGTCTGATGATACCTGGAATCCCAAATAGTTAACCTTGAATTGTCCAAACTGACATTTCTTCGGGTTGAGTTTTAATCCAGCTTCTGTGAGCTTCTGAATCACCTTTTGCAGCCGCATTAGGTGTTCATTTTCATCATCATCTGCGATAAACACATCATCGATGTAGACTGTTACTCCCAGATCTTTTAATATTTCCATTACTGCTGCTTGGAACACATTTGGTGAATTTCTGTATCCCTGTGGGAGTCCTTGCCACACATAACTTTTCCCCTTATGTGTGAATGCTGTTTTCCCTTGTGCCTGTTTTGCTAATCGCAGGGAAAAGAATCCATTTGCCAGATCAATGCATGATTTGTATTTCTTTATTTGGTGCGTTTTCAGTGCTCCTTGGGGATTTATCAAACTCGCTCTATTGGCTATTGTTCGTCGATTGAGAGCCTTGAAGTTGATTACTGGTCTTCAGCCTCCTCCTGCCGACTCTGGCTTCTTAACTGCTTGGATGGGGCTGTTAGTAACCGGATTCAGTTCCACTCGAATGATCCCCAAAGCTTCCAGTTCTTTTACTATTTTATCCATTTCCTCAACCGCTCCAGGGTTCAAGGGATATTGTCGCACCGGTGGATGTACTCCTCCTTCGATGACATGAATGTATTTAGCCCCCAAATCTCCACAATCATTTTTAAATCATGCTACTTTAGCTTCGGAGATAATTTCCCTCAATTTTTCTTTCCCTGCTTCAGAGAAATCACTTTCTTCAATCTTTTCTTCTGTGACAGCTGGTACATCCACTTCTTTGTACCAGCTTACCGGACACCTTCCAATTGGAGTCATATCCTTTCGTACAACTCTTGCCTGTATTTTTTTCACTCGTCGTCTTATTAGATTTCGAAGCCTTTTGGGCCGATGCAATTCTCTCAAATCCTTGACTGTTATCAAATTAAAGGGGCCTTTTATCCAAACTACCCCTTTCCATTTTCTCCATTGCCGCATTTGCATACTGGATCAGTAGGTATCCTTTGGTCTCGAGGCTTCTGCAGGTCATGGACACCTCTGCTCCCATGTCCACCAGGTAGGGTTCTCCATCCACATCAGTGTAGATATTGTCCCCCTCCCAGTAGGCATGGTCTAGCGTGACCGGCGCCTCCAAAGCCATTACTTCTTCTGCCCTCCAGCCGCCGCTGAGGCTTGGCGGACTTCCTGGAGGGCTTTCCTTTGTTGTGGAGTTAATTTGTCATACTCCTCTTTAGGGAGATAGCCACCACTACGAGGTGCAGGTGTAGGTTGCAATTGTGGTGGTGGAGGTGGTGGACCTCTCGGCCGAGAGCTCCATTGTCCAGCTGGAGGCCTTTGATTATTCCTCTGTGGTGTTTGATGTGGCTGAGGAGGTGGTGGTTTAGGCACTGAATTTCTTTTCTCCACTCCCACCGGTTTTTGTCCTGATCTCGGTGTGCTCTCCTTCTTTCTCTTTTCTTCATAGAACTGCTGCTCCAAATCCCAGCTCTTTACCACCGCGTCCATTTGTGGGACTGTAGTGCCGTCTATGGGCATTTTCACAAAGGTTATCTCCCCTCTTCTTCCCTTAGTGACCTCTCTCAGTGCCCTAACATAGCGTTGTGGCAAAATCGTCTGTTTTAGCCCATGCCAAACTTGAACTAATGTTTGACCTTTGTCTAGTCCAGCTTTAGCTCGAGCAATATGGGAATCTTCATCATTGGGATCTTCCAACACTAACCTGGCATAATGGTTTCGTGCTGGTTCACCCCGACTGATGGGTTGACTGGTAACTTGGGCCAGCCACATAGATTTACCCTCTTCGCTGTTAGAAGCTCTGTCAATAAGGGGCCACACTTCTTTCAAATAGTCCTTTAGGTCCTCATTTGGTTCTTTCTCTTTCACCAGCATCTTTAATTTCTTGAATTCCCGGAATTCCCTGCCGTCTGCTTGAATTACAGCTTGAATTGCTGGCAGACTTTGCTCTCTAGATCCAGCAGGAAAATCCTGATTTGGGAGACTCGCTTGTAATCCTGACGATGGTGGAATTGTTTCTCCCTCATCATCCAGATTTTCTTCATTGGTTTCTCTCAACACTTGCCGTGACCAGCATAAAGCCGCTGTTTTTAGTTTTCTCAACATCACATCATGGGCAACGCCTAAATAGGCGACTCTGAAGTTATTTGTTAACTCTTTACAGGCAGTCAGTGTAGGATAGAAGGGCCACATTAGTATATTAGCCCACTCTCCAACAGTTGCTGTTACCTCAAGAGTTTTCTTTTCATCTTGTCGCTCAATCCACTCTTCTGGGATGTCATACCCAGTTGGCCCAACTTCTGGAGCATAGGTTTGTCGCTTATCTCGGGTCTCCACTGGGTTGACCCTGACATCTCTTGCAATTCACCCCAACTTCTTTCTTTCATCCTCTGTAGCGTCCATTTCATAGTTCTGGGTGTGAGACTTCTCTATCCCCTACCACAGATAGCGGTTCATCCTCTTCCGAGTCTTGTGGATTGATCTCCTCTTCAGACTCTCTTTCCTGGTCCTCATCCATATCAGATTCATGGGAAGGACGTGGGTCTTGTGGTTGTGGGTCCCTGTTTTGTTCTGACCTTCGGGGTGACCCGGTTGCTTTGGTGTTTCCGACAGGTAGAGGAATGAGTATAGGATCCCCTTCTCCATTATCCGGTGGAGGAGCCTGGAAAGGCTCTCTCCTCCAAGATTGGGAGCTTGTGGGGTGTATGATAGTCTTGAGCCCACTTGTAACTCGTTTTAATGTTGGTCATGGGGTTCTAATCCTTAATTGCTGCACTCCCACAGCATGAACTGATCTTTTGTCACTTGTCACCGTGGGGATGGACTGCATCACTAGCGGGGGACTAGTTGCCACTCCACTAGCTCCAACTGCACCCTTCCTTGGACCTGCTCTATTTTGGTCCTAGGTTCACCGCTTCAAGTGCCCTTCTCACTCGATCTTGCTCTTGCTCATTGCTAGTGACCACCACAATTTCTCTCATTGATCCCCATGCTCCATTTCATAGTTCTGGGTGTGAGACTTCTCTATCCCCTACCACAGATAGCGGTTCATCCTCTTCCGAGTCTTGTGGATTGATCTCCTCTTCAGACTCTCTTTCCTGGTCCTCATCCATATCAGATTCATGGGAAGGACGTGGGTCTTGTGGTTGTGGGTCCCTGTTTTGTTCTGACCTTCGGGGTGACCCGGTTGCTTTGGTGTTTCCGACAGGTAGAGGAATGAGTATAGGATCCCCTTCTCCATTATCCGGTGGAGGAGCCTGGAAAGGCTCTCTCCTCCGAGATTGGGAGCTTGTGGGGTGTATGATAGTCTTGAGCCCACTTGTAACTCGTTTTAATGTTGGTCATGGGGTTCTAATCCTTAATTGCTGCACTCCCACAGCATGAACTGATCTTTTATCACTTGTCACCGTGGGGATGGACTGCATCACTAGCGGGGGACTAGTTGCCACTCCACTAGCTCCAACTGCACCCTTCCTTGGACCTGCTCTGTTTGGTCCTAGGTTCACCGCTTCAAGTGCCCTTCTCACTCGATCTTGCTCTTGCTCATTGCTAGTGACCACCACAATTTCTCTCATTGATCCCCATGCTCCTGGGGTACACATGTGTAGGTTCACAGCTGCCATGGCAACCTTTTCTGCCTCTTCCCATGTCATATGTCCAGATCGTAATCCGTCCACACATATCACCATCCGCCGATGCTGGCGTTCTTTGGCCAAATCAATAGCTGTTCCCAGAGTTTTCAGCATTTCCTCCATGTATTCGATTGAATTTTCTCTCCCTGGGTAGCTTTCAAAGGGCACATGTATGAGTGCATGATAAGCCATTTGTGGTGCGCTTGTTATCACCATCGATTTTCTGTCCAGACCTCTCCCTTTTATACTCTTAAGCTCTTCTTGGTATACTCTGCCTGCCCGCTTCTTGAGCTTTGCTCGAAATTTTCGGTTGGCAATTTTCAGTCTGGGATTTGTGAAGACAATGAGACTATCTCCATCTATATCCCAAGGACTGCCAAAATAATGATATGCCTGCCTTCCGTCTTGGGTCACCATTTTTTTGGTTTCTTCGGGCATAGGGTCCAATTCCTCCATGTAGTCAGATTCAGCATATACATGGTGGGTTTTTGCTTTAGATTTTCTAAAGATCTCCTGCGAACGACCTTCCTCTTTAATATGGTAACTCGGTCCGGCAACACATTCTTCAGCTTTAAGCTGTCCCAAGCTTCTGGGCCCACGTTACGGCAATTGATGGAATATCTGTCCAGACACTCCCTGAAGGCTTCTTCGTCTTTTATCCTGCTCAACCAGGCGTTCTGTCTGTTTTCTAACTGTTGAGGTTGTTCCTCTCACACTTCCTAAGGGCAAATTTGGCCACACTGGGTCAAAGCTTGTGTGAAGCTGGTCCGGGCTTTTATATTCTTGACCATTTTCCCCCAGGATTAAGACCTCCCGGGGATATCGATTCATCTCCACTTCCCTCTGGCTTGTGTTCCTCATCACTTTGTTCGGATTCAGCCTGGGAGTCTCTCTTGCCCTCGTCTTCATTATCGAGGATCTGACTTCCACTCATATCTTCCATTATAGGATATTGCTCCTTAAGCATTCTTCCTAACCCTTTTAGCCGTTCTGCCATGGACTTAAACTCAGCATATACGGACGCTGATTTTGCTTTAACATCAAACAGGACTGTCTCTACTTCCAACAACCCAGCTGTCATTTTTACTACAGAGTCATAACTTTTCTCGGGGCTTATTAAGGTGGTGATTTGTCCTCTTTTCCACTCTTCTTCGAGAAGTTTACACCACCATACAAGCAAATCTCTGGTCCCCATTTTGTCCTTTGGGACTGGTGGGCTCCCCAAAACGGCCAGGATCTGCCCCTCCTTATGCTTACCTGGATAATATATCCCTAATGTGTGTATAGTTCCTGCCATATCTTCTTTGAAACATTCTTCATCAGTTTCCACACTTTGATCTACGACATATTTTTGAACTGTTTCTGCCCAAGTATCATATCCTTGTCCATACAATACCACTCTGTGTGGCCGAAAATCCACTTCTTTTGCCCCTTCATGTTCGGATTCAGGGTTTGCTACGGGTCCTGGCTCTCCTTCAGCCATATTTTCACTACTTGTTCTTAATACTAAACTTACTGTTTCGTAATGATTGTCCTCCCTTTATTCTCTCGGTTGCTGAGATTGTCGATTCCACCACTGTCGTCTCCTTGACTTCAGCTATGGTCCTTGTCGTCTCGAGTCGCCTGCCCCTTAAAGCATCTCTTAGCACTTCGAGTCAGGGATAAGTGACAGACTACTTGGCTATTCAGCGCTAATTCCAGAGGTTAACTCCAAATCAGCTGCTCCTTTTCCCGCTTCTCCCCTCAGGAACCTCACGGTATACTCTCATACCTGCTCTCTTGACGATCCGATCCAGCAGGCTCCCTCGCCTGCTTCCCTTCCTCGTCGTTTCGTGACGATCCAGCAGGCTATCCCCGTCTGCTTCTCGTCCCAGTCCAGATGATCCAGCAGTGACACGTCTGCTTCTCGACCTTGATCCCAGCTCCCTGGGATGCTTACTCCTGTTGTCTTTACTTCGTCCTTCTGGTGGTCGCCTCGAAATTTTCACACCTCTGGAGGACAGATATGTTTCAAGCCGTTACTGGACCTATACAGGCCATCAGCCGACACTCTCCACAACACTGTCTCCTTTGGTGATCCACTCAGGGGCTTTCCACCTACCCAACGGCAAAGACTCTCCTTTGGCCAGGATTCTTCCTTGGACCCGACTACACTTTGTCAGGTCCCTGTTGGGGCGCCACGTGTCAGATCCCGCTTTTTAGATACACAGCACACGCTCACCCTCCGATGAGTGTGTTTGTGTACTAAACCAGCTCTCCGTCTCTGGGGTCTGAGCTTCGTGTCTCCACGGGTATTACCCGGCAGGGCTGCACAAAGGCTGTTCAAGCTGGTGGCGAGGAGATTCGTCTAGCTGCTCACTGCCTCCATCCGGACGTCCACCCCGCTGAAGCTGATCTCACACCTCGGTCGAATAGCCTTCTCTGGAACCAGGATATGAACCGGCCACGCCCGTTAACGGCAGCTCTCCTCTTATGGATCAGGGCTCTTGGAATGTTGCTAGATTTTGAATTTAGTGACTCGTACAGCGAGTCCCCAGGATGTGTTATTTTCAGTAAAAAAACAGACTAACCTTTTAGAGCCTTTTGATGTTGTACACCCAATAAACTTTAACTTTTACACCTTAAGAAGCATCAATAATCCAATGTCCGAGCCTTAACACTTTAACTGCATGCTTGGAAATTTATTGCAGGTTTTGCAAGTGCCAATAACATAATCAACATAGATTATATGGTGATAATTTCACAATAGTAATTCAAGTATAATTAGAATAATGATTGGCAGAGATTTTTGTTTTTAATTCAATAATTCTGACTGATCTTACTTTGACTGGGACTGGATTGACTTCTTAACAATTTTTTTTCTAGGAGTGAGGGAAGGAGGTTTTTGAGGTTAGGGTCCCCAGCTCGATGAACTTTATTTCCTTTTCATCAGCTATTAATCGTTAGCTGACCATGATCCTTGTGTGATGTTGTAATCCTTCAGGAAGTTAATCCACATAAGAATTTATTCCATCTTCAATCAACCAAAAGTTGATCTAATCCATTCTGGTATGCTGTGATGTTCCTTGAGAGAGAAATCGTTGAACATTCCCCACTCAGACTTAAGGCCAGTGGTTACTCTCCGTTGTTCTGCTACTCCGTGACTGGACGGCCTGAGTAGGTGTTGAAATCTCTCTCAAATGATCTTTTATGGCTCCAATCCTCTCACTCCACAATTCCAATTTCTGCTCACAAGATGGTCAAGTCTTGTGATCTTCTCGTAGCAGGGGAGTAGTGGCAACAGCACCTCTCCCTAGAAGAATAACCCCGTGTTCTGGTGTTTCACCGTTTATATATGTGCTTGACGCTTGTTGTCCTCAGATGATCTTGGTTACCATGGGGACGCTGTTGACTCAAAACCTCCTCCCTTCTCCTTCCACTTTACAGGAAATCCCTGCAGCCCTTACCAGTAACTTATTTCTCAAGCTCCTCTTTTCTGTTAACACTTCAGCTTTTCTGAGAATTCATTCTTTTAAATCATTTCTTCAAAATCACATCAATCATATTCAATCATTTCATTACAACTCTCTTTTACATAAAAACAATTCATATGATCATATACAAACATTTTCATTCCTTATTATTCATTTAATTTTTACCAACATCTTAATCATTTGATCAGTTGTTTAACATCAGCTTTTCTTGCCCTGCTTGCGACATCTTCTTCACTTCCTCTTTTTCTTTGACTATGAACTCTTTATGAAAAACAACTCATATAATCATTCATTTCACTTATTTGTAACATACTTTTTCTAATCAACTCTTAATTTTAACACATTAATACTTCATTTGATCATACTTGTCATGTTAGAATCATTCTTAGACATATTCCATCGTCTTCACCACCGAGTTCATTCCGTGGGCCTCCCCATTTGCAATGGAAAAGTCCGGTATGACCTCACTTACTCCTGGAAGGTACCAAAAACTGTGCAGTTTAATCCAACAGCATGTATATTAATTCCATGGCACGTATTATATTCCAAGATGAAAACAAGCTGAAAGCAAGCTTAAAGTCATCTTTCCTGACATGGGCTATGTGACTGTTAAGCCTGTGAGAAAAGCCAACGGCAGCAGTGTAATCAGCATGTTGGATCAAGTGTGCACAAATCTGGGGATACCTAGGGAGCTGAGAACGGACAATGGGACACATTTCCGTAATGTTCAGGTCGACCAGTGGTGCCAGCAAAATGGAGTAATGAGAATTTACTCGCCCCCATACACCCCTCAAGCAAATGGAGTTGTGGAAAGGGCTATTGGACTGGTGAAAAAGTCGATTGGGAAAAATGCTAACACGAGGGAATGGAGTACTAAGGCCCTGGAAATTGGACAGGCCCTGAATGACCGCCATCGTGCCGGCAGGCCCACCCCTTCGCAAGAACTGAACCAACGCCCATTTTCGACACCGGAAGTGGGGCAGAGTCAGACTAAAAAAGATGGAGAACCAGAACCAAAGATCCCATTTAAGGTTGGGCAGAAGGTGTGGGTGAGAGCTCGAGATCACCTAACCAACACTGCTGTTAAACCTAAGTATGAGACCACAGATACAGTAGTGAAGATACTGGACAGCAACACAGTAGAATTGAAGAAAGAAGGGAATCCAAGGAGTGGAGCAGCTGAAGCCAACTCCTAACTAGATGAAACCAGGAGCTAAACATGGCCAAAAACACCCAAGATCTTCCACCCTTCATCAGAATGGCCACTGTCATTGGGGTGGTTGCCTAAAGAAGAACAAAAAATGACCTCTGGGCAGGCAGAGCCCTGAAGAAATTATATCATGCAAAGAAAGGATTTTTATCTTATGAAATGGAGATATTACAATGGAAAAAAGTTGAGAATCACTGTGTGATTTGCCGCGAAGAAGTACCGCTGACGGTCCATTGGTCAAGACCTGGGGTTAGAAAACCCCCAATTCCAAGTGGGGCAAAACATGAGTTCAAGCAAATACTTCACAAGCCGGTGAAGGTTTTGGATGCACTAGTATGTGGGTTATGCCGACTAGCCCAGTTGCCAAGAATGGTCTTTTACACCCAGTGGGACATACGTGGAGACGATGTGGATATGCAGGTGTGTTCATGCTATTGGAATGGATATGCGATCGAGTATTGCCTGGTATGTAAAGCAAGAACTCATATGGGAAGACTACTGCATGTGGCAAGAGCAGAAGGATGGCAAGTGAGAAGGTTTTTGGACCCCCTGAGGACCTTTCACACCGATGAAGCCTGTTGGGCTAATCCTGCAGCAACAGTTGCACTTGATCAAGCTGAAGGGAATCAAGGCAGTGGTGACGTGGGTCCAACGGCACCAAGTGTCTATGTGATGTTAGAAACAACTAGAGCAGGAGGAAGTGACCAAGCTGCAGGAGGTGGTGAGCAAAAGCCGTTTTTGTTGCATGAAGCTATACATTAAAGTTGGTCCCATGGTCCAGAGTATGGGCAAACTTATGACCCTCCAATAGACACAGTGCAAATTCCACTGGTGTTCAGAGTGTATAGAGATCCGGAGCGACCCGGATATACAGACATGATGGGAGGACTGACCGATGATCAACAGCAAAAAGCCCAAGAAGAAGGATGGATCGGCCCTTGGGAACTGACAATTTGGGCCAAATTGATAGAAGAAGTTCTAAGAAACCCAGAAATTCCACTGGAAGATGCAGAAGAGGTGCCAGAAGACAAAGGGGGCAGAGAAACCCTCATGCATTATTTTACCACTGGACTAGACGCCTGGGGAAATAAAGCAGCAAAACCGAAGAAGAAGTCAGCCGAGTACCACGTGACACCTGAAGAATGGGTGAGAAAGAGGAGGATACAATCTTTGGGGGGAGTGGCTAGCAGAGCAGACACTCCTAGTAGGCCGGACCAAACAATTAAGGTGCGGCTCACAGTGCTGATGGTGTTGGTCCCCTATGTGGGGGTTTACTCTGTCGGGGCACATGTTGACCTCCTGGAGGAACAGCAGCAGTCGTTACACCAACCGACTCAAGGTGAGGAAAAATCAGGAAAGTCTCAGAGTCGCTGGATGTTTCCCTCCGTTTTCCGTGGGATATGAAAGAAGTAAAAAGAAGCGGCTGTTTGCAAAATGTCGCAAGGACCAGATGTAAATAGAGTACCCATTATTAATAATCGAGGAAGACTTGGACCCTATATACAATGTGGCATTGGTGCTGAGAAACTATACTTAAATTGGCCAGAAAAAGATTTTGATGAAGAAGACTGGGAACTAGCATCTAACGGATATTATGTCTCAAATTATGAATATAAAAGAGATGCCGACTTAACAGAGACAGCAGGACAAAAATTACTTGCTGAACGAGTGCTTAGTGAGGAAAGTCTGCGGCATTGGTACATAATAGGACGCCGAAGAATACCCCAATCGGTTCCAAGATGTCCAGATACCTTCCCCTGGATATTAAATGTGGTTTACCTACAACTCAAAGACCTGAGATTCACATTGAGATGGGGGATTAATTACGTTGAACCACTCCAAGGAGTCTATGTTGAACTATACCTTAACCAGTGCTTGATCTGGATGACAAGCCCCAACATGCGACGTCAAATGAACAGACGACGGCAAGACCCAAGATATCCCGTATTAGATAACCAGACATTAAATTTGAGAGTTATCCATCAACCGGGCCTGTATGAGCTGCCTACCCCCAACCATACCAACAATTTTTGTAAATCAAGACTTCTTCTACCTGTACAAAAGAGGAGTCTGGAACTGTTGTCAAGCAAGAAAGATTCAGCTTCAAATTGAGCCTAAGGATCAAGAAGAGAAGCCTATAGTTCCCCTTTATCTAGCCTTATCACAAACCAGGTATTCTGGAAAACCATTTTGGCAGCATTGGCAAGATCTATGGAACTATGTATCCCCACATCAGGTACAGAGGATCCCTGAGGGACCCCTCCCTAAACCTGACAGAATAATTGTTACAATGTGGAAGTGGGCGTGGAAAGGAATGGATTCAGGACTTAAGCACCCATCTCCGATCTACACTCATCTCTTTAAGAGACAACGACTATTCCCTATGGTGGTGCATCTTGGGAGAAAAAGAAGGAGACCGATGGCGGAGTGACAGCTCACTCTGAATCATGCTGCGGACCTTCAAACTGGATGAAAATAATGTAAATAGTCTAAGATCCGGGCATGGAGGACTTACACCATACTTGGAATTACCCTACAAGAAAATATGTTTAAACTGGCCACAAAAGGATTACAAAGAGAAAGAATGGTTGCTGGGAACAGGAGGATACTTTGTAGATAATGATTCATATACTCAACAAAAATATAAACGCAACACTTTTGGTTTTGCTCCCATTTTGTATGAGATGAACTCAAAGATCTAAAACTTTTTCCACATACACAATATCACCATTTCCCTCAAATATTGTTCACAAACCAGTCTAAATCTGTGATAGTGAGCACTTCTCCTTTGGTGAGATAATCCATCCCACCTCACAGGTGTGCCATATCAAGATGCTGATTAGACACCATGATTAGTGCACAGGTGTGCCTTAGACTGCCCACAATAAAAGGCCACTCTGAAAGGTGCAGTTTTGTTTTATTTGGGGGGGGGGGGGGGGATACCAGTCAGTATCTGGTGTGACCACCATTTGCCTCATGCAGTGCAACACATCTCCTTCGCATCATCCGTGAAGAGAACACCTCTCCAATGTGCCAAACGCCAGCGAATGTGAGCATTTACCCACTCAAGTCGGTTACGACGGCGAACTGGAGTCAGGTCGAGACCCCGATGAGGACGACAAGCATGCAGATGAGCTTCCCTGAGACGATTTCTGACAGTTTGTGCAGAAATTCTTTGATTATGCAAACCGATTGTTCCAGCAGCTGTCCGAGTGGCTGGTCTCAGATGATCTTGGAGGTGGACATGCTGGATGTGGAGGTCCTGGGCTGGTGTGGTTACACGTGGTCTGCGGTTGTGAGGCTGGTTGGATGTACTGCCAAATTCTCTGAAACGCCTTTGGAGACGGCTTATGGTAGAGAAATGAACATTCAATACACGAGCAACAGCTCTGGTTGACATTCCTGCTGTCAGCATGCCAATTGCACGCTCCCTCAAATCTTGCGACATCTGTGGCATTGTGCTGTGTGATAAAACTGCACCTTTCAGAGTGGCCTTTTATTGTGGGCAGTCTAAGGCACACCTGTGCACTAATCATGGTGTCTAATCAGCATCTTGGTATGGCACACCTGTGAGGTGGGATGGATTATCTCAGCAAAGGAGAAGTGCTCACTATCACAGATTTAGACTGGTTTGTGAGCAATATTTGAGGCAAATGGTGATATTGTGTATGTGGAAAAAGTTTTAGATCTTTGAGTCCATCTCATACAAAATGGGAGCAAAACCAAAAGTGTTGCGTTTATAGGACTGCTGACCTTGCAGAGCCTGGAATATACACTCCTCTGGAAGCAAAGTTGGACAACACTGGTATTGCCCTGGGGTCGGATGGAAGTTTTACCCAATTCCCCGGTGTCCAGACTCATATCCCTGCATCTTAAATGTGGTGCATGTACAGAAACGGGGCTACAGGTTTAAAATAAGGTGGGGACCTAATTATGTTGATCCATTACAGGGAGTGTATGTGGATATTTGGCTTGGATCTTTCCAGATTTGGACCAGCAGTCCCTATATGTTTAAAAGACTTCAACTACAAGAGGCACGTTCAACTTTTTATTTGATTGAGAACCAAACTTTGCCAATATGCACGAATGAATGAATGAATGAATGAATGAATGAATGAATGAATGAAAACTGTTTATTTCGAACATTTGATACAACAACAATTACAAGATAGATCAGTAAAGACAACAACAAAAAAGTTCCTACTGTGTACCCAACATGTCCGAAAAGGGGTAGGGTGAAGCATCAGCTTATTTATCCCTACCCCTTCTTCCCCACAACCAGTAATACCCTTTGCCACATATACACATAAATTCCTACACACCTAAACCGATATCAATATATATATATATACATATATACACATACACATACATATACACATCAACATACATACACATATACATATATACACATATATATACACAAACATAAATATACACCTACACATACCTACTTACATACAAAATACTATATATTTACAAGCCGAAGCAAAAAACAAAAACACCCTAACCCTCATTACCCTTCCTCCTCCCTATACCCAGAAAAAACCATATTTTTGTACCGCTGTTTGAACTGGTTCATGCTTGGACATTGCTTGAGTCCCACTCCCAATCTGTTCCACATCCTCACCCCACAGACAGAAATACAGAAACCTTTTAATGTTGTTCGTGCCCACTGATGCTTTAAATTAAATTTCCCCCTCAGACTGTAATCCCCTGATCTGTTAAAAAACATATTTTTAATATTTGCTGGAAGTAAATTGTTTATTGCTTTATACACAATTTGTACTGTTTGAAAATGAACCAAGTTTGTGAATTTTAAGAATTTGGATTGTAAAAATAGTGGATTTGTATGATCTCTATAGCCAGTATTATGAATAATTCTTATAGCTCTTTTCTGCATTACTGATAGTGATTGTGTTGTACCTTTATAAGTATTACCCCATACCTCTGCACAGTACTGTAAATATGGTAAAACCAGTGAGCAGTAAAGAATGCGGAGTGAGTTGTGGTCCAGAATATGTTTCGCTTTGTTTAGAACTGAAATGCTTCTTGACAGTTTACTTTGTATATGTTTTATATGAGTCTTCCAGTTTATCTTATCATCTATTATCACCCCCAGAAACTTATTTTCATGTACCCTTTCAATATCTACCCCCTCGACTTGTAACTGAACCTGTATGTCTGTATTACAATAGCCAAATAACATGTATTTTGTTTTACTTAAGTTTAATGATAATTTATTTCTGTCAAACCATATTTTCAATTTTCCCATTTCTATACTGATCCTCCTCAGTAACTCCTGCAAATCCCCCCCTGAACAAAAAATGCTTGTGTCATCTGCAAATAATACTAATTTTAATATTTTGGAAACATTGACAATATCATTTATATAAATTAGAAACAGTTTTGGACCCAATACTGACCCCTGTGGGACGCCACAAGCATTGTCCAAGCATGATGATGTATATTCCCCCAACTTCACAAACTGTTTTCTGTTACTTAAGTAGCTTCTCACCCAGTGCAACACCAACCCCCTAATCCCATACTGTTCAAGTTTATTGATTAATATGTCATGATTAATTGTATCAAAAGCCTTTTTAAGGTCTATAAATATTCCAACTGAATGTAATTTGTGGTCTATGGCGTTTGTTATCTCCTCAACTGATTCTATTAATGCAAGTGATGTTGAACTATGTGCTCTGAATCCATATTGACTATCAGTAAGTAATTTATGTTTATTTATGAATTTGTCTAATCTATTATTGAATAACTTTTCTAATAATTTGGAAAATTGTGGAAGCAAAGAAACAGGTCTATAATTTGTGAAGTGGTGTCTATCCCCAGTCTTATACAGCGGCACAACCTTAGCTATTTTCATTTGATTGGGAAATTTACCGGTTTGAAATGATAAGTTACAGATGTATGTTAATGGTTCTACAATCCATTCAATGACCTGTTTTACCACCACCATATCAATTTAATTTAAATCGGTAGATGTTTTATATTTACAATTATTCACAATGTCTATAATTTCATTTCCATCCACTGCTGTGAGGAACATTGAACAGGGATTTCTTTCTATGAGATTATTATCCCAATCCTCAGGTTGGGAATCAGGAATTTTTTCTGCCAAGCTTGGTCCAATATTTACAAAAAAATTATTAAAACCGTTGACTACCTCATCCTTATTTTCCTTCTTGACATTATTATCAATGAAATACTGAGGGTAACTCTGTTTTTATTACCATTTTTGATAATGCTATTTAATATATCCCATATTCCTTTAATATTGTTTTTGTTATTATATAATATGTTACTATAATATTCCTTCCTACATACCCGTATAATATTAGTTAATCTATTTTTGTATTTCTTATATCTATTTTCTGCCTCTTTAGTCTTTAGTTTTATGAATTCTCTATACAGTGTATTTTTCTTATTACATGCATTTCGTAACCCTTTCGTCATCCATGGTCGAGCTTGGATTTTTTGTTTTCTGTAGTCTTGTTTAATTGGACAATTTTTATCATATAATGATGTAAATATTTGTAAAAAAGTTTCATATGCACTATTGTTAAGGATTTTATATATATATATATATGTTATCACTGTTAAACATTTGTACCTTCGTCTTCTTTCTTATGAAAACGGTGTTGTGCTGTTTGCACCTAACCCCGAGAATGTATGTGTTATTCAACCTTGTTTTAGCACTCTGGGGTCAATCTGAGCTGGGAATGAAGGGCTGGATGTACTTATTATTATAATATAACTTTGTTTTCGCAGCCTCTAACGACTGGGAGTAAGAGAACGTTTTGACTGTTGTGATGTGGTGCTTAGTGTGAAGGAGTGTGAAGGACAGGACACTTCAGGCAGATGCAGAACAGCTGATAACTGCAACAGACGAACGAGATGTGCTGACCTGTGTAAAAGAAAGTGTTCTTCCTTACAGCTGCACTTATTGACGTATGCGTTTATGTTACGGGAAGAAACTTGTCTTGCGTCATCACCCCCACCCTTAGGACAAGTTTTTGTTTATGTGATGAGGGCGTCTCTTAATAAAAAGAGCGGAAAAGCAGGCCAGACTTTAGTGTAGCCTTGGTGTACAGCCTGACTGCACTCCGCGCGTAAAATTTGACTTTCTGTCTCACTGGTGTTTCTTGACTCTGTTTGTCTTGTTAAAGGTTTTAAAAATGTTTGGAGGAGAAAATACCCAACAACTATCAACATCACTTTCACTGTATACCTTTTCCCAGTTTTGCTCCTGTAAATCCTTCTTTAGTGTGTTCATGTTTTCCTCTGTCCGCACTCGCCTGTATTTTATTTTCTCCTCTGGCTGATTCCGCCGATGGTTTCTATTATAAACGATGAAAACTGGTAGATGATCACTAATGTCATTGATTAATAATCCACTCACAGTGTTATTCTCAATATCATTGCTGAATATATTATCAATTAAGGTGGCACTATGGGATGTAATTCTGCTTGGCCTGGTGATTTTTGGATATAAACTCATACTGTACATTATACTGATAAATTCATCTGTTATTTTATGCTTATTTGGATTGAGCAGATCAATATTTAAGTCACCACAAATGAACACAGTTTTTTGATTAGTTTTTGAGAACATTTTTCCCATACAGTCAGTGAATGTTTCAATACTAGATCCTGGTGCTCTATATATACAGCTGACTAATACATTTTTGCTTTTTTCTTCACATATTTCAATAGTTATACATTCTAATAAGTTATCAATCACAGTTGTCATATTGTCTACTATTTTATAATCCATGTTCTTATCCACATACACGACGGTACAGTACCTTGACATCGAGAAAGGTGGAAGTCTGCCACCTATTAGAAGTGGATGGCGAACCAGAGTACTAGTGGGGCTTTGGCAACCCCCAAGGGCTATACTGATACGACTTGGCATAAAGTCGGGAAGAGGATTATTTCGGAGATCGACTCCTCTGTACTCTGTGATGGCGCAGTATGTCTACAGTGGGGCGGCATATTGGGACGCCTATGAGGATATCTTGCACCTACGTAGAGAATTGAATCCTGCATCTTCACAGTGTTTCTACACATCCCAGGGACCACCGCCTGAAATGAAGGAGGTGACAGTTGTCACTTGGAAATGGGCGTGGCAAGGACTAGATATTAGACTCCCATGGCCATCTCCCTTGTTAGTCACCCTTCTTCAGCAACGAGCATCAAGCGTTTCTGTTGGGAGCACGAGACAAACAACAGCACCTAAGATCATCTATCTCCGAGATGGAAGAACCACAGGAAGACAGCGTGATCACCACGCAACCTCAAAGAACCAACGAAAGACCAAGAGAAGAGGAGTTTGGCATAGAAATGCCACTACTGCAATGACTGGAGCCGCTGCCACCAGTACCAAGTGAATTCTACTACGAAAATGTTGGAAGAAAGCAGCAGCAACAAAGCCAGCCGCAAAAGAAAAAGTGCCTCCAATGTTGGAGTTGGATGGCCAGAATTACAGCATTATTAGTCGGCGTTGCTGTACTTCTAGCTATCCTGTACCACTATGGTAGTACGCCCTGGACCTTAACCCATATCAGGGTCCAGTACGCAACAACTAAAACTTTCCAACAGACATGTTGGGGAGTTGAATCAAGAAACATCTACATGATATGGGACCAGAATTCTACAGAGAAATGGGCAAAGATGAAGAACCTAACCTAGCAGATGCTAAAGAATAAGTGGCTGCAATACTTGAACGACAGTGGGGAATTTCCAACTGTCACCACCAATTGCAACCTGACCACCGGAGCAGACATCCTTCAAAACCTACAAGTAAGGGATCAAGAGATTATCATGGCAACCATCTTACGGTTAAAACAAAGAGAGCGAAGAGAAGTAGGCTGCACTTGGATAAGACCTGAACCTGGCGAGCCAGCCTGGTATTGCTCATGGGGATGCAGAGTACTGCTGGGCTATCAAGCAGGATATTGGGAGAAAGAAGCTGTTTTTCCAGCATCACCAAGACATGATGTTTGCAGAATGATAATGCCTACCTGGAAACATTGGGGTAATTATAACCTCACCTGTGACAACACCCGCAGAAAAGTGCCGAAAGTGGATACTACATCTACAATAGTCCCTCCGTTGAACGACACTACCGGTATGGTAGCAGGGATACCATATTCCAAACCAACCACCATCTCACCAGCAGCATCGGTGGGATCCACAAAGATATCACCAACACAGGGAAAAACCAAACCACTCCCTACATCGCCAACACAAGATACCCAGCAAGTATTAGAACCAAAAGTTAAAAGTATTGATAACGCGGCTAAAAAAAAGATGGAAGAAGATTCATGATTATTGTGTAAAAGAAAAAGTAGCAAAATTAGATAGATGTTATTGGAATCGACCTACTGGATGTAAATTTCAAAACTACATGGTGCTTGCACCAGTCTCCGATTTGATAGACAGGATTACTTGGAAACAAAAACAGGAGGCAAAACATGATGAATGGCTTAACGACACCTTTCCGTGGGTCTGGAGCATTCCACTGATACATTTTGAGGGGAATTTTCCAAAGGGAAACACGTGGACTGGGCATAGTTTGCGGGGTCCACATAAAGCAAAATTCTATGTGCAAAAACTACCAAAGCCTGATGAGCTAAGGTCAGTACCTCAGCAAGATTTTAGCAAAATTGATCAATGCGTGGCAAATAGAATTTATGGAAGCTTACATGAGACAGAATACCATAATAATTTGGCTGAAGGTTCTGGTAAATCCCCCCGATGTCCCATAGACCAAATTAAGACAAGGAATTGGCTAAGATGGGTATATAACTGTACACAGTTTTTACAGATTCGAACCATTAAGGGGACCCTTCAAGCATGGCAGGAAGGAGTTAGGCATAGTAAGGACGTCACCTGCTGGGGAATGGAGAAATATGAAGTTGAAGATTGGGTATTCCCCTGTTTGGATCAAAGTAATAATTATTGGGTTAAATATGAGGTGGGCTTCATAGATAATTGGCAAAGCTTCTGGGGAAAACCTGGTCTTGTTAGGAGAGACGGCATCCATCCCACTTTGGATGGAGCAGCTCTCATTTCTAGAAATCTGGCCAATTTTCTTAAATCCTCCAAACCGTGACTATCCAGGGTTGGGACCAGGAAGCAGAGTTGTAGTCTTACACACCTCTCTGCAGCTTCTCTCTCCCTGCCATCCCCTCATTACCCCATCCCCGTAGAGACGGTGCCTGCTCCCAGACTACCAATAACCAGCAAAAATCTATTTAAGCATAAAAATTCAAAAAGAAAAAATAATATAGCACCTTCAACTGCACCACAGACTAAAACAGTTAAATGTGGTCTATTAAACATTAGGTCTCTCTCTTCTAAGTCCCTGTTGGTAAATGATATAATAATTGATCAACATATTGATTTATTCTGCCTAACAGAAACCTGGTTACAGCAGGATGAATATGTTAGTTTAAATGAGTCAACACCCCCGAGTCACACTAACTGTCAGAATGCTCGTAGCACGGGCCGGGGCGGAGGATTAGCAGCAATCTTCCATTCCAGCTTATTAATTAATCAAAAACCCAGACAGAGCTTTAATTAATTTGAAAGCTTGTCTCTTAGTCTTGTCCATCCAAATTGGAAGTCCCAAAAACCAGTTTTATTTGTTATTATCTATCATCCACCTGGTCGTTACTGTGAGTTTCTCTGTGAATTTTCAGACCTTTTGTCTGACTTAGTGCTTAACTCAGATAAGATAATTATAGTGGGCGATTTTAACATCCACACAGATGCTGAGAATGACAGCCTCAACACTGCATTTAATCTATTATTAGACTCTATTGGCTTTGCTCAAAAAGTAAATGAGTCCACCCACCACTTTAATCATATCTTAGATCTTGTTCTGACTTATGGTATGGAAATAGAAGACTTAACAGTATTCCCTGAAAACTCCCTTCTGTCTGATCATTTCTTAATAACATTTACATTTACTCTGATGGACTACCCAGCAGTGGGGAATAAGTTTCATTACACTAGAAGTCTTTCAGAAAGCGCTGTAACTAGGTTTAAGGATATGATTCCTTCTTTATGTTCTCTAATGCCATATACCAACACAGTGCAGAGTAGCTACCTAAACAATGTAAGGGAGATAGAGTATCTCGTCAATAGTTTTACATCCTCATTGAAGACAACTTTGGATGCTGTAGCTCCTCTGAAAAAGACAGCTTTAAATCAGAAGTGTCTGACTCCGTGGTATAACTCACAAACTCGTAGCTTAAAGCAGATAACCCGTAAGTTGGAGAGGAAATGGCGTCTCACTAATTTAGAAGATCTTCACTTAGCCTGGAAAAAGAGTCTGTTGCTCTATAAAAAAGCCCTCCGTAAAGCTAGGACATCTTTCTACTCATCACTAATTGAAGAAAATAAGAACAACCCCAGGTTTCTTTTCAGCACTGTAGCCAGGCTGACAAAGAGTCAGAGCTCTATTGAGCTGAGTATTCCATTAACTTTAACTAGTAATGACTTCATGACTTTCTTTGCTAACAAAATTTTAACTATTAGAGAAAAAATTACTCATAACCATCCCAAAGACGTATCGTTATCTTTGGCTGCTTTCAGTGATGCCGGTATTTGGTTAGACTCTTTCTCTCCGATTGTTCTGTCTGAGTTATTTTCATTAGTTACTTCATCCAAACCATCAACATGTTTATTAGACCCCATTCCTACCAGGCTGCTCAAGGAAGCCCTACCATTATTTAATGCTTCGATCTTAAATATGATCAATCTATCTTTGTTAGTTGGCTATGTACCACAGGCTTTTAAGGTGGCAGTAATTAAACCATTACTTAAAAAGCCATCACTTGACCCAGCTATCTGAGCTAATTATAGGCCAATCTCCAACCTTCCTTTTCTCTCAAAAATTCTTGAAAGGGTAGTTGTAAAACAGCTAACTGATCATCTGCAGAGGAATGGTCTATTTGAAGAGTTTCAGTCAGGTTTTAGAATTCATCATAGTACAGAAACAGCATTAGTGAAGGTTACAAATGATCTTCTTATGGCCTCGGACAGTGGACTCATCTCTGTGCTTGTTCTGTTAGACCTCAGTGCTGCTTTTGATACTGTTGACCATAAAATTTTATTACAGAGATTAGAGCATGCCATAGGTATTAAAGGCACTGCGCTGCGGTGGTTTGAATCATATTTGTCTAATAGATTACAATTTGTTCATGTAAATGGGGAATCTTCTTCACAGACTAAAGTTAATTATGGAGTTCCACAAGGTTCTGTGCTAGGACCAATTTTATTCACTTTATACATGCTTCCCTTAGGCAGTATTATTAGACAGTATTACTTAAATTTTCATTGTTACACAGATGATACCCAGCTTTATCTATCCATGAAGCCAGAGGACACACACCAATTAGCTAAACTGCAGGATTGTCTTACAGACATAAAGACATGGATGACCTCTAATTTCCTGCTTTTAAACTCAGATAAAACTGAAGTTATTGTACTTGGCCCCACAAATCTTAGAAACATGGTGTCTAACCAGATCCTTACTCTGGATGGCATTACCCTGACCTCTAGTAATACTGTGAGAAATCTTGGAGTCATTTTTGATCAGGATATGTCATTCAAAGCGCATATTAAACAAATATGTAGGACTGCTTTTTTGCATTTACGCAAATCTCTAAAATCAGAAAGGTCTTGTCTCAGAGTGATGCTGAAAAACTAATTCATGCATTTATTTCCTCTAGGCTGGACTATTGTAATTCATTATTATCAGGTTGTCCTAAAAGTTCCCTAAAAAGCCTTCAGTTAATTCAAAATGCTGCAGCTAGAGTACTGACGGGGACTAGAAGGAGAGAGCATATCTCACCCATATTGGCCTCTCTTCATTGGCTTCCTGTTAATTCTAGAATAGAATTTAAAATTCTTCTTCTTACTTATAAGGTTTTGAATAATCAGGTCCCATCTTATCTTAGGGACCTCGTAGTACCATATCACCCCAATAGAGCGCTTCGCTCTCAGACTGCAGGCTTACTTGTAGTTCCTAGGGTTTGTAAGAGTAGAATGGGAGGCAGAGCCTTCAGCTTTCAGGCTCCTCTCCTGTGGAACCAGCTCCCAATTCAGATCAGGGAGACAGACACCCTCTCTACTTTTAAGATTAGGCTTAAAACTTTCCTTTTTGCTAAAGCTTATAGTTAGGGCTGGATCAGGTGACCCTGAACCATCCCTTAGTTATGCTGCTATAGACGTAGACTGCTGGGGGGTTCCCATGATGCACTGTTTCTTTCTCTTTTTGCTCTGTATGCACCACTCTGCATTTAATCATTAGTGATCGATCTCTGCTCCCCTCCACAGCATGTCTTTTTCCTGGTTCTCTCCCTCAGCCCCAACCAGTCCCAGCAGAAGACTGCCCCTCCCTGAGCCTGGTTCTGCTGGAGGTTTCCTTCTGTTAAAAGGGAGTTTTTCCTTCCCACTGTAGCCAAGTGCTTGCTCACAGGGGGTCGTTTTGACCGTTGGGGTTTTACATAATTATTGTATGGCCTTGCCTTACAATATAAAGCGCCTTGGGGCAACTGTTTGTTGTGATTTGGCGCTATATAAAAAAATTGATTGATTGATTAAATATCAATACATCGCCACGGTCTACTCCAGAGACAGAGCTACTTGGTCCAGTGTACTCTGGAGACCAAACCCTTATGTTACGCCACGGCCCTGGAAAATGATTTGTAATAGACGTAATACCACATGCACGATAAGCCTTGCCTGCCAAAATTGTAAAATGTTCCTGGCTGGGAAGAATATTGTGATGCTTACTATGACGGCGAGTATGACACTTACGACCATCAAGCAGTTTGGGAGAAGAACGGTGCTGGCGTATGGATAAGAGCTTTTCCACCCAACGTTGGATGTGCCAAGGCTGTCTTGGGACATGGAATGTCGAAAAGGAAGCAGGTCCTAGGCCACATAGTGCCATTTGTTGGTGATGCTTTGATAATGCTTGAGGAAGGATACGCCTTCGTGTGAATCGCCTGCAGAACATTGGTTGAGCTGTGGAAAAGGAAGAGGTCGGCATGAATGTTCTTGGTGGGAAAGAACGCAAATAATAGCTGGAGGAATCATCACCACTTTTGCTGCAGAGACTGGAGAAGTCATTAAAGAAGGTTTCGAAGTGGTGACTGGTTGGATTGGACATTTGTTTGGATATCTTTTGCCCTATCTGTTAATCATAACAGGACTTATTATTGCTGCAGTGATTGGATATGTTTTGTTAAAAGGAAGTTTCGCAGCCACCCTGCGCTTGTGTGGGAGGAGCACGCAACGCAGTGATATGGAGCCCCTCCTCCATTAGGGGAGGAGCGATGAAGCCTACAAAGCCCGACGCCGAGACACGCCCTGTTCATTCTGACTTGGGGGAGTGAAGGAAGAAGAAGCATCTACATAACAGCGTACAAACTTAAGGAGATAAGTAAAAAGAATAAGAGAGCACAATGTCCAACAATACTGGCGGCGTAAATGACACCATCTTCAAAGTGAGTAGAGTGGAGTTTATTGCACTACTGTTAGTATGGCTGCTATACTGCTGTGTCGGCCGTTGGGACTTACGACAACCACTGCGAATAGTAACGCTACTACATGGATGTGTCAGATTGGCGATTATCAATCTGCACTACGGTTAGAGTGACTTAGGGTTGTCTTTATTCATCACTCACGTCCTCGGTCGCTTTACTCTCCAGTTTGACTGTTGGGGAATATGGCAGTACACATCAATTTGGACGGTGATAGATATGACAGCAATCTTTTACGCCCCAGCAGTGATAGCTGACATTGTGTGCGAAGCTGTGATGGCCTTGACCCTATTGGCGTACATAGCTACATTAACTGGAGCCGTACAACGCAAGAAACCCTGGCTCTACAAACTTGGACTTATCATAATTTGGGCCTTAGGATGGGGAATGTTATCAGCTTTATACTGGCTGTCCATGGTTAGTCAACTGCTTCTGCTCTTATGGTTTACGACCTATGATGCTTGCTTTCCGCGTACGGCTCCTTCAGCTACAGCGGGAATGGTAACGTCACCACAGTCCCACTCTCCTACGGTCATCATGAGGCGGCTCTGGCATACATCTGAATAATCCCAACAAACACTTTTGCTTGCTTGCAATATAATAGTTAAAAGACTAATGTTTCCTCTTGCACTATAGGGGGATATAAGATGTATTCATTGTCAAGCCACCCTGGAACAAGCGCTCTACTTCTGGGAGATAACACCGACTCTGTGGTGCCCGACGTGTTATGCCAACAACTTCCCTGTTCAAGTGGCACAGGGAATAGTGGGACAGAAGGATACTTCTTTTCTGCCCCAGGTACCATCAGAAGCATACTTAAAAATTGAGATCGAGGCAGACATGATCTGGCATTCTCTCTTGATTGATCAAATACGAGCTGACACTATAGTGTCTCCAGAGGGATATATGTATTGCCCCATGTTTACCAAAATGTGGATGTATCCTACGGGAATAAGATTCTCCACAGCTCATCTTGCCAATGGCCAGATCGTGGCTATTGGTCCTTCATTACCACCAGTTCCACGTTCATCTCCACAGCGCACTGCGGAGGTTGGGGTGCAAACCGAGGACATGAACTGGTGTTTGGAGGCCCTCACGCAGGTGTTCCTGGATGAACACCTTCAACAGCCCGAGCCTGAGGATATTCTTGCTGAAGCTTCACCTCAAATGAAGGATACATCACCGTCGCCATCTACACCAGTTACATCGTGTTATACACCCATCACCCCCACTTCACCATTCGCACCATCGTTCCCTGACGGATTATCATCTCAGGAATATGAGGCAAATCTGTCTCCATTGGGATTACCATCAGAATCACCACTACTGGATGAGCAGGTTTCTGACGGCGATGGCAATCTACAGGTGGGCGGAGAAGAGTACGTGGTGCTGGATGAGTGTCGTTCAACTCCAGCTCCTCCTGTTCTGTCTCCGATGGTGGATGAAAAAGAAGTGCTCACCCTTCATCCTGTCGACGACGACGAGAATGTTTTTATGGAGGTATAGAGAGATCATCGGAGCTTCAAGTCATGGAGGGGGTGTCAGGAAAGATGACTTTAAGCTTGCTTTCAGCTTGTTTTCATCTTGGAATATAATACGTGCCATGGAATTAATATACATGCTGTTGGATTAAACTGCACAGTGTTTGGTACCTTCCAGGAGTAAGTGAGACCATACCTGACTTTTCCATTGTAAATGGGGAGGCCCACGGAATGAACTCGGTGGTGAAGACGAGGGAATATGTCTAAGAATGATTCTAACATGACAAGTATGATCAAATGGAGTATTAATGTGTTAAAATTAAGAGTTGATTAGAAAAAGTATGTTACAAATAAGTGAAATGAATAATTATATGAGTTGTTTTTCATAAAGAGTGCAGAGTCAGAGAAAAAGAGGAAGTGAAGAAGATGTCGCAAGCAGGGCAAGAAAAGCTGATGTTAAACAACTGATCAAATGATTAAGATGTTGGTAAAAAATAAATGAATAATAAGGAATGAAAATGTTTGTATATGATCCTATGAATTGTTTTTATGTGAAAGAGAGTTGTAATGAAATGATTGAATATGATAATGTGATTCTAAAGAAATGATTTAAAAGAATGAATTCTCAGAAAAGCTGAAGTGTTAACAGAAAAGAGGAACTTGAGAAATAAGTTACTGGTAGGGGCTGCGGGGATTTCCAGTAAAGCAGAAGGAGAAGGGAGGAGGTTTTGAGTCAACAGCGTCCCCATGGTAACCAAGCTCATCTGAGGACGACTGGAGTCAAGAACATATATAACTTGTTGAAATACCAGTAAACGGGGTTATTCTTCCAGGGAGAGGTGCTGTTGCCACTACTCCCCTGCTACGAGGAGATCACAAGACTTGACCATCTTGTGAGCAGCAGTTGGAATCATGGAGTGAGAGGACTGGAGCCATAAAAGATCATTTGAGAGAGATTTCAACTCCCACTCAGGCCGTCCAGTCACGGAGTAGCAGAACAATGGAGAATAACCACTGGCCTTAAGTCTGAGTGGGGAATGTTCAACGATTTCTCTCTCAAGGAACATCACAACATACCAGAATGGATTAGATCAACTTTTGGTTGATTGAAGACGGAATAAATTCTTATGTGGATTAACTTCCTGAAGGATTACAATATCACACAAGGATCGTGGTCAGCTAACAATTAATAGCTGATGAAGAGGAAATCAAGTTCATCGAGTTGGGGACCCTAACCTCAAATACCTCCTTCCCTCACTCCTAGAAAAAACTGTTAAGAAGTCAATCCAGTCCCAGTCAAAGTAAGATCAGTCAGAATTATTGAATTAAAAACAAAAATCTCTGCCAATCATTATTCTAATTATACTTGAATTACTGTTGTGAAATTATCACCATATAACCTATTTTGATTATGTTATTGGCACTTGCAAAACCTGCAATAAATTTCCAAGCATGCAGTTAAAGTGTTAAGGCTCGGACATTGGATTATTGATGCTTCTTAAGGTGTAAAAGTTAAAGTTTATTGGGTGTACAACATCAAAAGGCTCTAAAAGGTTAGTCTGGTTTTTTACTGAAAATAACACATCCTGGGGACTTGCTGTACGAGTCACTAAATTTTAAAATGTAACAACATTCCAAGAGCCCTGATCCATAAGAGGAGAGCTGCCATTAACGGGCGTGGCCGGTTCGTATCCTGGTTCCTGAGAAGGCTATTCGACCGGGGTGCGAGATCAGCTTCAGCGGGGTGGACGTCTGGATGGAGGCAGTGAGCAGCTAGACGAATCTCCTCGCCACCAGCTTGAACAGCCTTTGTGCAGCCCTGTCGGGTAATACCCGTTGAGAAACGAAGGTCGGACCCCAGAGACGGAGAGCTGGTTTTTTACACAAACACACTCATCGGAGGGTGAGCGTGTGCCGTGTATCTAAAAAGCGGGATCTGACACCCGCTATGATTTTTATGGACACATCTACAGAAGCAGGCCACAGTCTCAACTTGTTGAATTTCCCTCCCTGGCAGATAAACTGCACTATCACCATAGTGGATTTTCTGCACTGATTTCCCCACTAAGCTCATGGATTCCACACCCACATTTGTCATAAACCTTACAAGGTCTCTAATCACCTGCTCCATGGCCTGCTATAAATTCCTAATGTTACCCTCTCTATTTATGTTTGCAGTTAAGATGGCGGTGCCTTCCCCAGTAGGGTGGAGGCTGTCCGGCATCAGCAAGCCACGGCGGCCCGAGAACAAAGGCCAGTTATCAATAAAGCTAATGGCTTGCTGTCTACAAAATTGCACCAGCCACCTATTTAACGATGTCAGCCTGCTAAACGCCTCATCATTACCCCGAGAGGGGAGGGGACCAGAGACTAAATTGATGCTGACACATCTCTCTGGCAAGGTCACAAGTCCTCTCTATGTCCATTTTTGTGACCTCTGAGTGCTTCATCCTGACATCATTGGTGCCGACGTGAATTATGTGACATATCTCATGTTATGCTCCTTAGTCTGTCTTCCCTTCTGCAGTGTCAGCACCCTAAGATGGGATGCATTGTCGGGAGCTCTGGCCCCAGGAATACATTTAACATCACCCGGCATTTGTAACCTGACTTTGCAGGTGATAGAATCCCCTATCACTAAAGTGCGGTGTTTTGGCCTGGAGACAGGAGTGGAAGTCACTCGTGGGCTCAGAGAATTCACATCAGGTAAATCCAAGTGGGAGAACCGATTCACAGTTTGCAGTGGTGAGTGTGACTGGGGTACCAGAACCGGGCACCAAGCATTACGGGGCTTCCTCTATGTAGCCACAGCCCGAAAGCTGTCCTCCACAGTTGGCGTTTTGTAGGCTGATGCTAATGGGCACGCTAGCTGGCGCAACACTAACCTCATCTGGCGTGCCCATAACATCTAAGCAACATACCAGCTTTGTTATCTTGAGATGTTGTTCGTGACGCCATGTGTTGTGGAATTTTCGTGATGATGTCAGCAAGAAATGAGGCGCACAAGCAAAGCAACAGTGACTCATATGTACGATGCAGAGAGGATTTAATTGCAGTTGAAGCACATTAACAGATGCATGTCGAGGAGACCCCCGACGGATATGCAAGCAAACGTAATACACAGATTCTTCTGGTCTTAGCTACTCAGAGAGCTGTTTTAAGGACCCCTGCCTTAGTAAAACAAATCCATAATACAGACGTGGCCTTCAGTTAGTCTGGGACACAGTCAGATGTTATGTTGTGGACTCAGAGAAACACAACCTGTTCTATCAACACAGGCGAGCAGGCGATGGATGACCCTGACCCAGTCCACAGGAGTGGGGGAACAACAATTTTTCACCAATACTGTGTACTTCTTACCCTGTGTGCTGCTGGAACCTCAATTTCCCTGAGGGAATCTTCCCAAGGACTCAATAAAGTTCTATCTAATCTACACACACACACACACACACACACACACACACACACACACACACACACACACACACACACACACACACACACACACACACACACACACACACACACACACACACCTCCTGACTCTGCTCAGTACTCCACGGCTCCTTCCCGCCTTATCACTCTACCTCCTTTTTGCCTTGTCTTTTCTCATTTGCCACCTCAGTTTGTCTGTTTTCTTTCACCATGGCTGAACAAACTCATACGCTAAAACATAAGAAAGACAGCAAGGAGAAAGACGGTCCTGTCCTGAAGAATGAGAAGGTTCCTGAGGAAGGAGCAGGAACCAGCGATGCAGTAGATGATGACCAGCACACAGCTTTGGAGCCAGTGGAGCTTCCCCCGTTTGAGATCATTGAAGGGTAGGTCCTTCTTTTTCTTTCTTTCTAAATGGATTTACTGATATTCCAGAGGAGAAAAAACATGAAATCAGACAAAAAAGACAAAACAGAACATTTTAGCACACAAACTCATATTCAACAGGACAAAACTGACAGTTTGAGGAAGTTGTCACTAAGATTAGAATCACCCTCTAGTGCAGATTGTAGAGATACAGTGCATCCAGAAAGTATTCAACTTTATTACAACCTTATTCCAAAATGGATGAAATTCATTTTCCCCTCAACATTCTGCACACAATACCCCCTAACAACAATGTGATTTTTTTTTTTTAGATTTTTGAAATTAAAAAAACAAAACAAAAAAAAAACTGAGAAATCCCATGTACATTGAGCTCAGGTGCCTCCTTTTTCCACAAATCAGCCTACAGATGTTTCTACAGCTTGATTGGACTCCACCTGGGGTAAATTCAGAAACATTTTTGCTGCTTTGAAGGTCCCAATGAACACAGCAGTGTCCATAATCTGTAGTGTGTGTGTGTGTGTGTGTGTGTGTGTGTGTGTGTGTGTGTGTGTGTGTATACACAGGCCACTTATCTTTTAATATATTGTGGCAAGCTGCGTGGAAGAATTAAAATTGAGCCAGAGCTTTTTGTCTTTTCTGAATTCTGTCACAAGCAGGTGCTTTTATTTTTATACACCCACAAACAGAGATGGTGGCAGAAGACATCAAACGCACTACACATCTCACTTATGGTGACAGCAACATGACACTTAACTAAACTGACTAAACCATTTGAACTACAAAAACACAATAAATCAATAACACTAACAACACTGTTAAACTAACATCACCCACAATAACATTTAAAACCCTAAAACCTGAACTCTCATGGTGCATTGCCATCCCTAATTTCTCCAAAAATATTAGTCCGATCAACTTTCTGTTTCCACAGCATTCATCCTTGACCCAAGATACATAAGCATACCAAACAGCAAATGTCAGCTCTCCCCAGCTTCTCAGTGATCGAAGTCATAAACATTCATGCACATGCGCAAACATGCATGCATACCCTCTGTAAGATGGTAAACCAAATGCGAGAGTGATCTTGAGCTGTTATACACCACATAAAGATCCTTAATGTTTCTTTCTTGCTCTTTATTTTACCCAGGGACCGGATAGATCCATTTGTTTTCAAGACGAGCATGCCAGCCGTCACGCTGAAGAGGCCTTTTTCACGCAGAGCCTGCCTCACTATGATCCTGTACTCAAATACACCATCACCTGGTACAGTGGCAAAAGTTTGGGAATCCTTTGGGTTTTACGTACAGTGCGGCAAATAACTATTTGATTCACTGTTGATTTTACAAGTTTTCCCACCAACAAAGAATGGAGAGGTCTGTAAGATTTATTGTAGGTACACTTCAACTGTGAGAGACAAAACTCTAAAAAAAATAAATTCTGAAAAATTACAGTTTGATTGTTAAACAATTAATTTGCATTTTAATGCATGAAATAAGTATTTGATCACCTACCAACCAGCAAGAATTCTGTCTCTCACAGACCTGTTCTGCACTCTTTACCTGCACCTTTAATTTCACCTGTTTGAACTACTTGTTACCTGTATAAAAGACACCTGTCCACAAACTCAATCAATCATACTCCAACCTGTCCACCATAGCCAAGACCAAAGAGCTGTCTAAGGACACCAGGGACAAAACTGTAGACCTGCACAAGGCTGGGATGGACTAAAGGACAACAGGCAAGCAGCTTGGTAGAAAACAACAACTGTTATGATTATTTATTAGAAAGTGGAAGAAACACAAGATGACTGTCAATCTCCCTCGGTCTGGGATTCCATGCAAGATCTCACTTTGTGGGCTAAGGATGATTCTGAGACAGCTCAGAACTACACAGGAGGACCTGGTCAATGATCTGAAGAGAGCTGGGACCACAGTCACAAAGATTACATTAGTAACATATGATGCTGTCATGGTTTAAAATCCTGCAGGGCAGCAAGGTCCAGGCCAGCACATGTCCAGGCCTGTTTGAAGTTCACCAGTGACCATCTGGATGATCCAGAGGAGGCATGGGAGAAGGTCATGTGGTCAGATGAGACCAGAATAGAGCTTTTTGGAATCAACTCCACTTACCATGTTTAGAGGATGAGAACAACCCCAAGAAAACCATCCCAACCGTGAAGCATGGGGGTGGAAACATCATGCTCTGGGGTGCTCTTCTGCAAAGGGGACAGGACGACTGCACCGTATTGAAGGGAGGATGGATGGGGTCATGTATTGTGAGATTTTGGCAAACAACCTCCGTCCCTCAGTAAGAGCATTGAAGATGGGTCATCGCTGGGTCTTCCAGCATGACAATGACCCCAAACACACAGCTAGGGCAACTAAGGAGGGGCTCCGCAAGAAGCATTTCAAGGTCCTGGAGTGGCCTGGCCAGTCTCCAGACCTGAACTCAATAGAAAATCTTTGGAGGGAGCTGAAACTCCAAACCTGAAAGATCTGGAGAAGATCCGTATGGAGGAGTGGACCAAAATCCCTGCTGCAGTGTGCAAACTTGGTCAAAAACCAGAACTAGAAGAACAAGAACAACAGGAAAAAGAAGGAAACATCTGAACTCTATAGTTTCAAACAAAGGTTTCTGTACCAAATATTAAGGTCTGTTTTCTCTCTGCTCTCTGCCAGCCTGGAAGACATTGCCAGCTCTCGCTACCTCAGCAGAGCTGCCAGCATCAGCAAAGACACATCCCACCCCAGCAACCACCTGTTTGACCTACTACCCTCCGGCCGACGGTATAGGTCAATCAAAACTAGGACAAACAGACTCAGAGACAGCTTTCTCCCCAGAGCGATCACTGCACTGAACAATAACAAATCACTCTAATCCGCACCTTTCAAGTTTCTTGTGCAATATCTGTAAACCATGTGCAATATTCCAGTGCAATATGATTCCATAGTTGTATATAATTCTCGTTTTACATTACTTAGTCCACATTTCATTTTATTTTATTTTATTTTACCTTATGTTTATATTAGTTGTACATATACTCTGAATAATTTACCTTTAAATTCATTATCTTTTATTTGGCTAAAAATTACTCGCACCACGGAAAGCACCTTTTTGGAGTTGCACTCAAATCTCGTTGTAATGCAAATTACAATGACAATAAAGGTGATTCTGATTCTGATTCTTGTGGATCAAATACTTATTTCATGCAATAAAATGCAAATGAATTATTTAAAAATCGGATAATGTGATTTTTTAGATTCTGTCTCTCACAGCTGAAGTGAACCTACGATAAAACTTACAGAACTCTCCATCCATCCATCCATCCATCCATCCATCCATCCATCCATCCATCCATCCATCCATCCATCCATCCATCCATCCATCCATCCATCCATCCATCCATCCATCCATCCATCCATTTTCTTCCGCTTTATCCGGAGTCGGGTCACGGGGGCAGCAGCTCAAGCAAAGCCGCCCAGACCTCCCAATCCACACACACCTCCCCCAGCTCCTCCGGGGAAACCCCAAGGCGTTCCCAAGCCAGCCGAGAGATGTAGTCCCTCCAGCATGTCCTGGGTCTTCCCCGGGGTCTCCTCCCAATGGGACGTGCCCGGAACACCTCTCCAGCAAGGCATCCAGGGGGCATCCAGAAAAGATGCCTGAGCCACCTCAATTGACTCCTTTCGATGTGGAGGAGCAGCGGCTCGACTCCAAGCTGCTCCCGAGTGACCGAGCTCCTCACCCTATCTCTAAGGGAGCGCCCAGCCACTCTGCGTAGGAAACTCATCTTGGCCGCTTGTACTCGCGATCTCGTTCTTTCGGTCATGAGTCAAATCTCATGACCATAGGTGAGGATCGGAATGTAGATCGATCAGTAAATCAAGAGCTTTGCCCCCCTACTCAGCTCTCTCTTCACCACGATGGTCCGATACAGTGACCGCATCACTTCAGATGCTGCACCAATCTGTCTATCGATCTCACGCTCCATCCGTCCCTCACTCATGAACAAGACCCCGAGATACTTAAACTCCTCCACTTGAGGCAAGGACACTCCACCGACCTGAAGAGGGCAAAGCACCTTTTTCCAGTCGAGAACCATGGCCTCGGATTTGGAGGTGCTGATTTTCATCCCAGACGCCTCACACTCGGCTGCAAACTGCCCCAGTGTACACTGAAGGTCCTGATTTGATGAAGCCAACTGAACCACATCGTACGCAAACAGCACAGACGAGATTCTGTGGTTCCCAAACCAGACCCCCTCTACACCCTGGCTGCACCTAGAAATTCTGTCCATAAAAATAATGAACAGAACCGATGACAAAGGGCAGCCCTGGTGGAGGCCAACGTGCACTGGAAACAGGTTTGACTTACTACCGGCAATGCGAACCAAGCTCCTGCTGCGGTCGTACAGGGACTAGATAGCCCTTAGCAAAGGACCCCGGACCCTGTACTCCCGGAGCACCCCCCACAGGGTGCCCCGAGGGACACAGTCGAACGCCTTCTCCAGATCCACAAAACACATGTGGACTGGTTGGGCGAACTCCCATGAACCCTCAAGCACCCAATGGAGCGTGTAGAGCTGGTACAGTGTGCCGCAACCAGGACGAAAACCACACTGCTCCTCCTGAATCTGAGGTTCGACCATCGGTCGAATTCTCCTGTCCAGTACTCTGGAATAGACCTTGCCGGGGAGGCTGAGGAGTGTGATCCCCCTATAGTTGGAACACACCCTCCGGTCCACCTTCTTAACACTGGGAGGTCCAACTTTTCTCTTCTACCTGTAAAGCCCACGGAGAGTCAAATGACCCCAAGATCCCCCTTGGAGAGCTACTTCTGTTATGTACTGTTCTGTACTTCTGTTATGTAAACAAGGAAATCACAGAACACCTCACTCAGACGCCCAGACTTGGCTAGCCACATTCTTGTGTTTGCATATTTGCTGTCTGTGTGCCTGCTTAGCTGAAAGGGCTGCTGATTTGTGCTTAGGTGGATAAATAACGTTACCCTGGGGGAGAGATGAAATTTTGTTTTCTGAATTGTATTGAAATGCAACAGGTATACTTGTGGCAAATGCATAAAAGACCTTTCATGGCAGTGTGGGGACTGTTAGTCATTGTGAGTGACTGTAACCTGTACCTATTATATATAGTTTGGTTTTCTGGTGTGTTTTTGGTACATTTTGGTACATTTCAATAAAATCCAGAAAACAAAGTTTTATTTTAGTGTGTTTTTTGGTACATTTCTGCAGTCTTTTCAGCTAAGCAGGAACAGAGACAGCAAATATGCAAACACAAGAATGTGACTAGCCAAGTCAGCCCCTCCCCTGAGGTGTTCTGAGACTTCCTTGTTTACATAACAGAAGTAGCTCTCCACAGGGGATCTTGGGGTCATTTGACTCTCCTGTGGGCCTTAGAGGTAGATTGGTCATTTGACCAGTCCTTGGCCTTGTGTGTGTTAAACAGAGGGACCACCACTCCGGTCTGCCAATCCAGAGGCACTGTCCCTGATCACCATGCAATGCTGCAGAGGCATGTCAGCCAAGACAGTCCCACAACATCCAGAGACTTAAGGTACTCAGGACGGATTTCATCCACCCCAGGAGCCCTGCCACAGAGGAGCTTTCTAACCACCTCGGTGACTTCGGCCTGGGTAATGGATGAGTCCGCCTCTGAGTCCCCAGTCTCTGCTTCGTCTTCGGAAAGCGTGACGATGGGATTGAGGAGATCCTCAAAGTATTCCTTCAACCGCCTGACAACATCCCCAGTCAGGGTCAACAGCTCCCCACCCGCACCGTAAACAGTGCCGGTGGAGAGCTGCTTCCGCCTCCTGAGGTGCTGGACGTTTTGCCAGAATCTCTTCGAGGCCGACCGATAGTCCTCCTCCATGGCCTCCCCGAACTCCTCCCAGACCCGAGTTTTGCCTCTGCGACTGCACGGGCTGTCTCCCCCTCTAGCTGCCACCTTATTGTGGTGGGGGAGTTTGCATACCCGGATGATCCTAGGAGCTATGTTGTCACGGGCTTTGTGCCCCTTGTAGGGTCTCCCAAGGCAAACAGGTCCTAGGTGACGGGTCAGACTAAGGGTAGTTCAGAACCTCCATGACCAGTAAAAAATCAAGGACCAAGATGTCGCCCGGTATGGCAGAGCCGGGGACCCACCCTGGAGCCAGGCCTGGGGTTGGGGCTCGCAGGTGAGCGCCTGGTGGTCGGACCTTAGCCCATGGGGCCTGGCTGGGCTCAGCCCGAAAGAGCATTGAGGGTGGGTGGCCCGACGGCCCAGTCCATGCTCACAGCCCCTGGCTGTTGGGACGTGGAATGTCACCTCACTGGGGGGGAAGGAGCCTGAGCTTGTGCAGGAGGTTGAGAGATACCGACTAGAGATAGTCGGGCTCACCTCCACTCACAGCTTGGGCTGTGGTACCCAACTCCTGGAGAGGGGCTGGATGCTTCATTTTTCTGGCGTTGCCCACGGGGAGAGGCGGAGAGCTGGGGTCGCATTGCTTATTGCTCCCCAGCTCAGTCGCCATGTGTTGGAGTTTACTCCAGTGAACGAGAGGGTCATGTCCCTACGCCTTCGGGTCGGGGACAGGTCTCTCACCGTTGTCTCGGCCTACGGGCCGAGCGGCAATGCAGAGTACCCGACCTTCTTGGAGTCCCTGGGAGGGGTACTAGATAGCGCTCCGACTGGGGACTCTATTGTTCTCCTGGGGGAATTCAACGCCCACGTGGGCGGCGACAGTGAGACCTGGAGGGGGGTGATCGGGAAGCATGGCCTCCCTGATCTGAACCCAAGTGGTGTTCAGTGGTTGGACTTCTGTGCTAGTCACAGTTTGTCCATCACGAACACCATGTTCAAGCGCAAGGGTGTCCATAAGTGCACGTGGCACCAGGACACCCTGAGCCGGAGGTCAATGATCGACTTTGTAGTTGTATCATCTGACCTTCAGCCACGTGTCTCGGACACTCGAGTGAAGAGAGGGTCAGAGCTGTCGACTGATCACCACCTGGTGGTGAGTTGGATCCACTGGGAGTGGAGGAAGCCTTCAACTCCCACCTCCGGGAGAGCTTCTCCCAGATCCTGGGGGAGGTTGGAGACATGGAGTCCGAGTGGACCATGTTCTCCACCTCCATTGTTGATGCGGAGAACAGAACTCTCCATTCTTTGTAAGTGGGAAAACTTGCAAAATCAACCATGGATCAAATACTTATTTGTCTCACTGTATTTAAATTTTTTTCCAGTGTGTTGTCCGTGGGGATTCATGGGCTCTCGATTGTGTCGTGTTTATAAAATTATTTATAACATTTATAAAATAGGTAACTGATATTTTTCAAGGGTGGTAATAAATTAAGCCATGAGTTGGAATGTCATGTGAGTCCAGAACATTTTTAGAACCTCAGACCTCAACAATTTTAAAAGAGGAAATCAGCCCTTTAATTTCCTGTTAATTGTGTAATTTTTAATGTTAATTTGCTGTCTTAATGAAGACCTTAAAACCACTCAACTCATGGTACCAACATGAGACTTGTCTTAGCTGATAAAAACAAAACAATTGAGCTAAAAACACACTAAATCAATAACACAAACAACACTGTTAATGTTATGGTTAGAGGTCCGGACGGGACCGGTATAGGCGATGCACTCAAATGCTGGGAGCAAGGAGCAGAACTGGATGTGGATGTGAATGAGATATTTATTTACAATAAGGACGGATAATGATGCTGTACTGGGCGTGCCTGCAGAGTGGAGAGTCAGCCCGCTCGTACCGGTGGATATTAGGGAGCTGCAGGTTCCCGAGCCAGTCTTGTAAGAGAACTGAAATCCTGAAGTATATGGTACTGGAGCCAGGGCCAGGTGGGACGCACAGAGCTGAGAGCAGGAACTAGGAGAACGGAGGAGAGAGGAGGTGAGTGACTGCACTCGTAACACTGAAGCCTTTAACAACAGACAGTTCACTGAAGGCTTAAAACAGGAGTGTTCACAGTCAAGGAAATAAGGTTTTTGTTGAGGAATCGTTCACAGTTCATGAGTTATCTTCAGAGGTCAAAGGTCAGGTGCTGCGTGTCTTGTGATGCAGCTCAAATTAAGCAGGATTTGACTTTGTTAACGACTTGGAAATTTCTTAGTAGTTCAATATCAGAGTTCTGGGAAACAGTTCTTGGAAATAGTTCTTGGTACTAGTTCTTGGAACAGTTCAAGGAGCCCGTTCTTGGAAACAGTTCTTAGTCATGCACAGTCACAAAGAGGGGCAGGGTGAGAAAGGGAACTCACGGAACATGAAAGAACTTAACTGAAGCGTGACAGAGCTGCTCACTCTGTAGCTGAGAGCCGGAGAGTTCCAAAGTGACATCGTGCAGAATGTGGTGTGGGAGCCAGGAACGTGTGCAACAAGGAAGCCGCACAGGAGAGTGTCTGGAAAAACCAGAAACATCAACGAGCTCCAGGGGTGGGCACAGCTAACCAAAAAGTTAGCTTTGATAACAGCTAATCAGCTAACGGTGTTGTGAAAGTGTAGTGACACGGACCCCCAACAGGGGGCGCAAATGAACGGTCAATAGATGAGCCAAAAATTAACAATTTAATGTTGTGAAGGAGCACAATGAACATTACAGTCAATCCACAAAGGTGACGTGTGGGCAGGCTCGAGGATAGAAGACGTCTTGCCTGAGAAGAGCCGGAACCACACGATTTCCGCCGCCACTGAACCTGGTGAATACTGGAGCCGCCAAGTCCCGAATTCCCAGGTCATCACCATCCCCGACTGTCGGATCTGGTACTGCTGGCGAGAACAAAGACAGTCAAGTGTGAGTGTGTGTACACCCAGTAACAATTATGGTGGGAATGCCACCTCCACCTCTCACTCAATATCTTGCTGAGTACAGCAGTGATTCCTCTGGGGAAAAGAGTGCAGTCCAGCACTCAATCAGCTCCTGCAGACAGAGGATAACAGGTACTCCTGCAAAGACTCACAATATACAGATTGATGTGTAAAACACAAACGGCTGAGTATATTACCTCCAATGAAGTACGATATCTCGGCAACGAGGTGGAGATGACGTCTGGTCTTTATGGAGTGAGATGATGTTGCGTAGATGGGTGACAGCTGTCAAGAGATAATGAGTGACAGCTGTCACCCCCGGCTGTATCCGTGGTGGCAGCGCCCTCTCGTGCCTGAAGCCCGCACTTCAGGCAGGGCGCCCACTGGTGGTGGGCCAGCAGTACCTCCTCTTCTGGCGGCCCACACACAACAAACGGAAAGTTATCTTTTATGAAGCTAAACTAATAAACCACACAAAAATGTATCGGAAGCTACAGATAACCGATAACTTCCAGTACTGTCTGTGGTATACTTGCAACTACTAACAAGATGATTTTGAGTTTTAACACCTCAATCGCTTCTGGTAGCATCAAAGGCGACTACAGACCCAAACAACGAGTCAGCACTTCTGTCTTTGAGCGCCCTGCCCCCTGCTGGAAGATCCTGTTTACTACATATTTTACAGCAGTGAAGCAGTTGAGAGGAGCTAAGCTCAACTACGCACGCACGCACGCACGCACGCACGCACACACTTAATACTTAACAGAATACAGCTGTGCCACAGTGAGGAAGAGGTCTTGAAAAATAAAGCAGTTTTGAGTTATGGTTTTGATTTCAAAATGATCAAATTATTCCCGATAGAATAACTCCATTAATGTCAATTCTGTCATTTGTACAAAGTTAAAACATAACATATATCTTTTAATTTTAAATAATGCTTTAATTCTGAAGTTTTGTAACAAATACAGACAGATGCCAAAGGGATTATGGGTAAATGAGCCTTCGCTAACAATGATTGGTTGGCTCATTCAGTCTATGTAAAAACCAACATGTTAATGTGAGGTTTGTGTGTATGTGTTGGTGTTTACATATAAATGTGCTTTTCAGATTTCAGACAACATTATTGATCCCAAAAAGGGCAATTACGTTTACACTCCAATTACCTCAGACAAGATACATCAATTAATCCACAATTATTACTTGTTTACCATAATAATGGCACACATTATAATTAAAGACAACACATATACATTTGACATTGTTTATGTGCACTAAACTTGAAGCAGCCCGTCATCTGAATTGAGGCAAAGTGGGTGAAGGCTGCAGCAGGAGGGGCCTGCGCCACCCAGCCTGGGGGTTGAAGGCTGCAGCAGTGCCTTCAGGGTGGCAGAGAGGAAGCCAGGGTGAGGGGAGTGGAGAGACACAGGGGGGGGGGCGGTAGTAGGGATGGATGGAGGGAGACATGCTTCGTATGCAGATAAGTTAAATTTCTGTCAATTTCTGTCCGTGTGTGTGTAAAGTCTGATGTTGCTAGGCAACAGCAGCCTGGAGGGGGGGATAGATGAGAAGGGAGAGCCGAATTCCTTCACCAAGGCCATAGATCCTTCTGGGGGAAGAGCAGGGTATTTGACCTTCAGGAGCCGATAAGGCTGCCATGTTGATGTTTGGCAGAGAGATACAGAATTCTATTTACTGCTCCTCTGACCATCTCAAGTCCAAATTTATGAAGAATATTCTCGGGTCCACAGCAGCACATTCCTTTGCAATGCAGCGTATATGCTCCAAGATGGTATCTGTTTTGTGTTTGAGTTCAAGAGTTCACACAGTCAGAGATTACACAGCATTGCCCAACTCATTAATCATGACGGACAGATGAGGGGACGAAATTCTGGAAGCAGCCATCTTGCTAATATTCCTGTGGGTCAGGGCAGTGCAAAAAAAAAATCACCGCCAAACCTCCCACCATAAAAGCGAATAGAAATTAATCCTCAATGTCTTCCACAGAGAGTGAGCCACATGTCACACTCCATTCTCTCAGGTGTTGAGAGCATAGCCCGCTGGGTAGGTGCCATCAGGGCATGCAGGGACCCCAACCCTGATCTCCTTGTCGAAAAAAAAAAGGTGTCAATAGCATTGAGAGACCAGCTGATCAATTCCATAGTTAACACAATAACAATGTATATAAACCCAGAGAATATATTCATGAGAGTTTTCGGCTCGGTTTTATGTGCTGCCCTGATCTACTGGAAAAATGGCAAGATGGCGGCATCAAGAACCACGGCCCCTCGCTTGTCTGTCATGATTAACAGGGTGGGCAAGGCAGTGCATTCTCAGACTGCGATGACTCTTGAACTCAGACGCAAATTGGATGACATCTTGGAGTAGATGCGTGCCTTGCAGATGAAGATGAAGATATCGGAGGCCAGGGAATATTCTTAATTCATAATTGGGAATATTCTTAATTCATAATTGGGATTTGGTTGTTCAGGTGAAGCTGTAAAAAGTGTTTTTCACTGCTCAAACCACAACACGGCAGGCTTATCAGCCTGAAGGACAAATTGCCCTGCTGTTTTTCCTGCAGAGGAATATCTTCAGCCTTGGTAATCATTTTGCTGTTTTCTTATCACAAAGACAATAAACTGTTTCACAGGACTGAAGCATGCTCCACTCCCTCCCCCTACCCCCTCCTACCCCTCCCACCCCCCCGGGTTCTGCTTAAATCATCCCTTCCCTTCTGCGGGGGTGGCGCGGTTTTAACTGCGGCTGGTCTCGGCCCCCCCCCAAGCTGACGGTGGCGCAACTCAGGGTTGCTGCGAGACCTTCACCCACTTGCCTCAATTCAAATAACGGACTTCTTCAAATTTAGCGTACATAAACAATGTCAAATGTGTATGTGCTGCCTTTAATTCTGATGTGTGCCATTATTACGGTAAACAAGTAATTGTGGACTAATTGCTATCTGAGGTAACTGGAGTATAAACATAATTTCTCCACTGTGAGATCAATACAGTATAAAGTATATCTCATATCTGATATTTTCACTTTATAAAACTTCAGATTTAAATAAGTTGTCCAAAATTAGTTTGGTTAAAATTTTAACCATAAGTTAAAACTGTATGCCTCTGGATGACTTGGGTGATATTGCCAGCTTATCAGTATGGGGTCAAATGAAATGATCTTTTTTTTCTTAACCAGCTCTCCTCTGTTTGCAGAGGATAGAGCTGTATGTCTACTACAAAACATTTAACAGGTAGGTACTCAAATCTTTGATTTCAGACTTCATAAATGTTTGTAACTATTAAGCTTTGTTCACCACGCCTGCAAAAATAGGTTAGTGGTCTAAAATTTGGCGACCAAAATTTATCGGAAGATAATTAGTCTGCTAATGGTTATCAAAGTTATCTGAAAAGCGAATCCGATAGTGAAAACATTAGCTTTGATAATTAGCGGTTAGCGGATTACCGGAACTGTGCCCACCACTGAAAAGCTCTCATACGGAAATTTGTGTTGGACAGGTTACCTTGGAATGAGCTACAGAGAGCTCAGGCGTCAGAGCACATGGTAGCAGCAGGAAAGACCAGGTCAAGGTCATGGCAGCTTTACGATCAGGATGCAATGCAAGAATCTGGCAGTGAATGAGCTGAAAGCCTGGGTTTAAGTAACCCACTGCTGATGTGCCGCTCATGAACGTCAGGTGTGTGTCGATGATGAGCAGCAGGTGTTCCTCAGCTCAGAGTGCACCATCTGGGGGAAAACTAACAAACTTTTGCTGGCCCCCAAAATATAATAAGGAGTTCATAAGTGAGTTTTCAAACTTCCTTTCAGGAGTGATGACCAACTATGACTGTGTCGACGATTTTTATCTTCATGTCTGCCATCCTGATCAGTCTCTGGTGAAGGACTTTTTAAACATCACAGACTTTAATTTGAAGCAGTGTGTGTCCGGCTCCACACACGAGCACGGACACACACTAGACTTGGTTTTCTCTTATTGTCTGACTGTGTCAGAGTTGGAGATCGGTGACTGAGTGTTTTCTGATCACACACCAGTTTTATTTAGTGTTTATTTCTCCAGTGTGGCAGCAAAACATTGCGCCCCAGTCAGGCTCTGTCAGGCTTTTAACCTCCTCACTGCCGGAAAATTCTCAGCTGCCTTCTCTGCTGTCTGTATGCGCCCCGATTCAGCCTGCGTTGATACAGAGGAGTTCTGCTCCTGGTTTAACTCATCCTGCCTTTCTGTGATGGACTGTGTGGCTCCTCTAAAACCCAGGCAGTCTAAGACTTGGTCTGAACCCTGGTTCAGTGACTGAACCCATGTAGCCAGACGGGAATGTGGCAGAGTTGAAAGCAGATAGAATAAGGACAAGCTGCAGGTTTCATTTCAAATTTTAAAGGACTGCTGGTGCTCTTATCAAGACATTGTCAAGGAATCCAAAATAGAGTATCTGTCAAGCATGATTACAGAAAACTACAAGAACCCTCGCGTACTGTTCAGAACAGTGAACATCCCACAGCCCGTAGGTTTGGAAACATCCACTGATGGTGTAATTGTTTTCTGTACTTTTTCATTGAGAAGGTTGCTTCTGCAAGAGCTCTCATTTCTCCTCCCACCTTTGACCCCTCTGTCTCTGGTCCTTGTCCAGGGGACTTAAATGGATTTGAATCTGTGACTCTGCCACTGTTGGAGGATGTGATGGGCCATATAAAACCATCAGGTTCTCCTTGTGACGTGGTCCCTCCTCACTTCTTTAAAGAAGGTCTGACCATTATAAACAGCAGCCTGTCCTCTGGTGTTGTCCCTGTAAGCTTCAAACATGTGGTAATACAACCTCTGCTAAAGAAGCCTGGCCTTGAAAGCACCGTTTTAGTGAATTTCAGGCTAATCTCCAAGCTGCCTTTTGTCTCTAAAATTCTGGAGAAAATTGTCTATGCACAACTAAAAACTTTCCTTGATGAACACAACATCATAGAGGTTCTTCAGTCTGGTTTTAAAACATTGCATAACATGGAAACTGCCCTTTAAAAACTTTTAATGACATTTTAATGGCAAATTATAGTTGCACCTATGTTGTTCTTGTCTTGTTTGACTTGACCGCTGCCTTCAATACTGTAGACAACATTATTTTGTTAAATCATTTACAGCAGGGAGTGGCCATTGGTGGTAGTGCCCTGGACTGGTTCAGGTCCTACTTAGCACACAGGACTATGAGCGTTGGTCTTGGGGTTTGTGAATCCTCCTCCACATCACTCTTACACGGGGTCCCACAGGGTTCAGTTTTAGGACCCTTGCTTTTCTCCCTCTTTATGCTTCTGTTAGGGTCTATTCTCAGAAAACATGGTGTCACTTTTCATTGTTATGCTGATGATAGCCAGATATATGTCCCCCTGAGGAAAAGCCATGCCTTTTCTCTCAAAACTCCACTGTCATGTCCTGAGGTGTCCTGGATGGCCCTAAATTTCTAAATTTTAATGCTAAGAAAACAGAGGTGATTGTGTTTGGCCCTAGCGGCTCCTGTGTACCCTTCCCTGTTGATTTGGGTCCATTGGCAGCGTATGTGAAGAGTACTGTTACTATTTGGGTTTTAAGATGGACAGCGATTTTAAATTGGATCTCCAATTTAGTGCCATAGTTAGGTCTAGTTTCTTTCACCTCAGGCAGCTTGCTAAGGTGAAGCCTTTTCTTGCACATCAGCACTTTGAAACAGTAATCCATGCCTTCATCACCTCTTGGCTGGATTGCTGTAAAACACATGATTTTGGAGTTAGCCTGTCCTCCCTTGTATGTCTCCAGTTAGTTCAGAATGCTGCCGCTCCTCTGCTAACTGGAGTATGAAAGAGGGAGCACATTACAGCGATCCTGGCCTCCCTCCACTGGCTGCCTGTGCACTTTAGAAGAGTCTTTTATTTGTTTTTAAATCTTTAAATGGTCTCACCCCGCACTGCCTCTCTGAGCTGCTTCACCCCTACACCCCTGCACGGTGCCTCCAGTCAGCTGATCATCTGCTCCTTGATGTACCAAAGTCCAAGCAAATGTTCAGAGGGGATTGCACATTTTCTGTTGCAGCTCCAAAAATTTGGAATGAGCTACCTGCACATTAGGCCTCTTCACTGTCTGTTCTTAAAACCAATCTTAAAACCAACTTTTATTCACTGGCTTTTAACACAATATGAGACTTTGCTGTTTTAGTTGTTTTTGCTTGTTTATTGCTGTTTTTATTGCTGTTGGGTTGTTTTGTTGTTTTTATGACCTTCATGTACAGCACTTTGTTTCAGTTTTGGCTGTTTGAAAGTTCTCTATAAATAAAATTGAGTTGAGTTGAGAGTGACCATGCTGGAAGGAGAACAATGAGGGACGCCATCCAGACAACAATGAAGGTGTTAGGAAAGTGAATGAACGGACCCACGTTAAAGGGGGCGTAAAATGAATGGTCAATCGAATATCCAACAAATCACAATTTATTATGCAAGGTGCAACACAGAACCAAATTATGCTGAGTCCAATCAAACACAAAGTGACACGTGGGCAGGCCCGAGGGTAGGAGACGTCTATTCAGAGAAGAGCCGGGATCCACGAGGTTCCACCACCAGCCGGAGGTCTGCAGCACCCCAGAACCGCCAAGTCCTGGTTCCCCTGGTGGCCACCGCACGAAGCTGTCGGACCGGTACTGCTGGCAGTAACAGAAGAAGGTTAAATGTGGGAATGGGTACACCCAGCAAACAGTCAGCAACTCACAGTTATCCTCTTGGAGGAAGAGTCCAGATACTCCCAGAGTGCAGAGGAAAAACTGGAGGACGTGCAGTGTCAAATGTTATACTCAGTAGTTAGAAGTGAGGAGTGGAGACGCCAACTCCTCCAACTTCCACAAACTCGGCTACAAGCTGCAAGTATAAGTCACAACTGCAAAGACTTCAGTAACAATGAATGTGCGTACAGCACAAAACGGCTGAGTTGGTTTACCTGTCAGGTAAGCTGATAACTCGGCAGAGTTATGGTGTTCTTCCCAGGCTTTTATGGTATGAGTGATGACGATGGACCACAGCTGATGACAGCCTCCAGGTGCGCCTCCAGGAGTGCCAGCAAAAGGCAAGTGCACCTTCCAGAAGCCCAAAGGTGCCAGTATGGCAGGGCGCCATCTGGTGGTGGGCCAGCAGTACCTCCTCTTCGGTGGCCCACACAACAGGACCCCCCCCCAACGGATGCCTCCTGGCGCCCGCCCCGGCTTGTCAGGGTGCTCCCGGTATAAGTCCGCCAGGAGGGTGGGGTCCAGAATGTAGCTCCGCTTCACCCAGGATCATTCTTCTGGACCATATCCCTCCCAGTCTATCAGATATTGGTAACCCCGACACCTCCGTCGAACATCAAGGAGCTTCTTCACAGTCCAGGCTGGTTCTCCATCGATGATCCGGGCAGGAGGCGGCGCCAGTCCAGGGGAGCAAAGGGCTGAGGTGTGGTATGGCTTGATGCGAGAGACATGGAATACCGGGTGAAACCGCAGTGAAGCAGGGAGTTTGCGCTTCACCGCAGCGGGGCTGATCACCTTGATGATCCTGTAGGTTCCAATGAAACGGTCAGTCAGTTTTGGGGAGTCCGTGTGTAGAGGGATGTTCTTGGTAGATAGCCAAACCTCCTGCCCTGGCTGGTAAGCAGGGGCCGGGGCTCGTCGGCGATCCGCATGGTCCTTAGGGCTTTCAGGAGAGCAGAGCGGGCTTTCTTCCACACCCGACGGCATCTCCTGAGGTGGGCCTGGACAGAGGGCACCTCAACCTCTCCCTCGACTGCCGGAAATAACGGGGGTTGATACCCCAGGCAGACCTCAAATGGGGAGATGCCAGTTGCGGATGAAACTTGGCTATTATGTGCGTACTCGATCCAGGCCAGGTGGTGGCTCCAGGCCGTTGGGTGCACAGATGTGACACATCGGAGGGCTTGTTCCAGATCCTGGTTCGCCCGCTCCGCTTGACCGTTAGTCTGAGGGTGGTACCCGGACGACAGGCTTAACTGCAGCCCCCAGCTCCTTGCAAAAGCTCTTCCAGACCTGCGAGGAGAACTGAGTACCACGATCAGAGACGATGTCCATGGGGATACCATGCAGACGCATGACGTGGTAGACCAGGAGGTCTGCAGTCTCCTGGGCCGTCGGGAGCTTTGGGAGGGCCACGAAGCTCCCGACGGCCCAGGAGACTGCAGACCTCCTGGTCTACCACGTCGTGCGTCTGCCTTAGAAAACCGGTCCACTATTGTCAACACAACAGTCTTCCCCTGGGATGCAGGGAGGCCCATGACGAAATCCAGGCCTATGTGGGACCAGGGGCGATGAGGTACGGGCAAAGGCTGGAGAAACCCCTTCTCCACCTGATGTGCTGCCTTGCCCCTGACGCAGGTGGTACAGGCCCGAATATATTCCCGAGTGTCCGTTTCCACTGACGGCCACCAGAACCATGACCGGACCACTGCCACAGTCCTTCACACCCCTGGATGACAAGAGAGCTTTGAACCGTGACAGAAGTCCAACACGGCAGTCCTAGCATCTGGTGGCACGTACAGTCGGTTGGTGGGTCCTCTTCCTGGGTCCGGTTGTCGGGTCAGGGCCTCCCCTTTCATGCCGAAAAAGTGCTGATGTCAAACTCTTCTGCCATTTCTGTGGTAGTCAGACGACATCCCGGATCAACAAAGCGTTTACTTTGGAAATGAACGGCACATTCCACTGTTACAGGAGTTTTTTGTCATGAAAAGACATGTGGAGGACTTCACGTGTCGGGATGGAGGTGCAGGGCACACAACAAAAAGCAACACTGTGATGAAGCCTCACATGACATGTTGTGGCATGTCCAGCTCGTCCACAATTTCTCAGATAGTCACACGACTGAAAAGCCACTGAAAGCTGTCTGAATCTTCCGAATGGTGCAAGAGCTGGGCATGTTAGGGCTTGTCCTGTGAGATCAACACGTAGGTGCTTTCGTCCCGCGCCATGAGTGGCTCCGTGGCGAATTTCTCCACTCCTCTTTCCATTACAAAAACTCCTGTAACAGTGGAATGTGCCAAAAAAGTGCTATGTCCAGCTGTCTTGCCATTTCTCTGGTAGTCAGATGACGTCCCGGATCAACAAAGTGTTCACTTTGGAAATGATCCGGTCGTTTGAGCCTGTCGATCGCTGCTCGGTGCGCAGCGTGCCATCCGCCGCTGTGGGCCATCTTTAATCCAGTTGTAATTGTCCTTAATCTGTGTGATCCCCATTAGATCTTCACTGAAAGCCATCTGAATTTTCCAAATGGTTTCCACTTGGCTGTCTCTCACACTTTCTGAAAAAATTTTGATGAAGCAAAGCGGCAGTCGATCAGCCAATTTCCTGACAATGAAAATCCAACGAGGGGGCTGGACCACTTCTCCCACAAGGCGTGCTCACAGGCGGATGACGCAACCGACAGGTGTGAAAAAACTCACGCATGCGCACAAAGGTTCAAGCTTGGCTGATGCAATCGCACATGATTCAAATCCATATAGTTTTTACAAAAAATAAAAAGGTCCGTTACTTTTCTAACAGACCTCGTATTTTCTCTGCTTTCTTGTTGATTTACAGCTGTTGAATTATACCTTAGGTGTAGTTTTTCTGGCTGACTGATTCTGCTCTTTTTCTCTCTGTCTGAGGTGTGGAGGTAAATGCACGGGAGTGGCGTCTGTGGACAATGGGATGCTGGACTGACCATGAGATGCCATGCCTGAAGCTGATGCAGCAGATGATTTGATTTCCTGTTTTCTGTTTCTTCAGCTTTGTAAAATGGTATAAAAACCCTGTAACTGTTAGAATGGCTTAAGCAGTGGGTCACCCCTCTGAGTCTGGTCTGCTTGAGGTTTCTTCCTCAATATCATCAGAGAGAGTTTTTCCTTACCACTGTCGCCTGTGTTCTTTTTGTAGGGGTTAGCAAGGTTAGACCTTACTTGTGTGAAGCACCTTGAGGCAGCTTTGTTGTGATTTGCCTATGTTATTGTTGTCCATTCGACTGCTCCCGTTTTGTGTTCGGGGTCACCACAGCGGAGACAACCAGATCCGCATCGGTAGCTGGCACAAGTTTTACACCAGATGCCCTTCCTGACGCAACTCCAGTTGCGTCTGGAGAAACACACACAGCCGCTGGTGTTCCAAAGAGGTCTCCCATCCAAGTACTAACCAGGTCCCGCACTGCTTAGCTTCTGAGATCTGACGGGATCATGACACAGAGCAGATCGGCTGCTGTGATTTGCCGATATATGAGACATTCCAGAATGAGAGGACATTTGCTGTCCCCCACCTGATATTTAAAATACTTTTGTCCAAAATAACAAAATATATCACAGAGCCTGCCAATTAAACTGTCATAAAGCAAAATATAATAATTTGCTGGAAAGAAATTGTGTCTTTACATAATTAAATATACTGAATAGGTGTAAAATACCACTAAAAATTAGGTTTTTGTCTTGTCCCCGACTCCTGGTGACAAGCTTTTACATCATTTTTAATATCTAAAATAAGTCTTGAATTAATTGTCTTCTGTTGTATTTTCATTACGTGAATCTATTGTACCTGTAAACAACAACAACAACAACAAAAAAATGAATAAAACATATTTTGAATACTATTTATTGTGCTATGAAGTTGTGTCCCTGAATGTGCACACAACCCTGTTACCCATTCCATTTTTACCTGGCTGATGAAGGGTTAAAATATTATGTCATATTACAAACAGGAAATTACATCATCAAACATTTTCAAAATCCATGGGTAGACCAAAGGTGAGTGCCCTCTTGCATCTTTGACATATTTTCAAACTTTTCTGCGTTAACTGAGTGTGTAAAGCTAAACCACTCAACCCTGTTACTCATAGTTTAAGAATAATGTTGAATAATTTCAATTTTTATTTTCTGTATTTGTAAAACTACATTTGTCCTTGACCTTGGTAAAATAGCTAAATTAAGCAGCTAGCTTTTGTTCATTAGGTAGCTGCTGTATTAGTGTTGATTTGCAACCCTGTTACTAGTATCTCGTCAATAGTTTTACATCCTCATTGAAGACAACTTTGGATGCTGTAGCTCCTCTAAAAAAGAGAGCTTTAAATCAGAAGTGCCTGACTCCGTGGTATAACTCACAAACTCGTAGCTTAAAGCAGATAACCCGTAAATTGGAGAGGAAATGGCGTCTCACTAATTTAGAAGATCTTCACTTAGCCTGGAAAAAGAGTCTGTTGCTCTATAAAAAAGCCCTCCGTAAAGCTAGGACATCTTTCTACTCATCACTAATTGAAGAAAATAAGAACAACCCCAGGTTTCTTTTCAGCACTGTAGCCAGGCTGACAAAGAGTCAGAGCTCTATTGAGCTGAGTATTCCATTAACTTTAACTAGTAATGACTTCATGACTTTCTTTGCTAACAAAATTTTAACTATTAGAGAAAAAATTACTCATAACCATCCCAAAGACGTATCGTTATCTTTGGCTGCTTTCAGTGATGCCGGTATTTGGTTAGACTCTTTCTCTCCGATTGTTCTGTCTGAGTTATTTTCATTAGTTACTTCATCCAAACCATCAACATGTTTATTAGACCCCATTCCTACCAGGCTGCTCAAGGAAGCCCTACCATTATTTAATGCTTCGATCTTAAATATGATCAATCTATCTTTGTTAGTTGGCTATGTACCACAGGCTTTTAAGGTGGCAGTAATTAAACCATTACTTAAAAAGCCATCACTTGACCCAGCTATCTTAGCTAATTATAGGCCAATCTCCAACCTTCCTTTTCTCTCAAAAATTCTTGAAAGGGTAGTTGTAAAACAGCTAACTGATCATCTGCAGAGGAATGGTCTATTTGAAGAGTTTCAGTCAGGTTTTAGAATTCATCATAGTACAGAAACAGCATTAGTGAAGGTTACAAATGATCTTCTTATGGCCTCGGACAGTGGACTCATCTCTGTGCTTGTTCTGTTAGACCTCAGTGCTGCTTTTGATACTGTTGAACATAAAATTTTATTACAGAGATTAGAGCATGCCATAGGTATTAAAGGCACTGCGCTGCGGTGGTTTGAATCATATTTGTCTAATAGATTACAATTTGTTCATGTAAATGGGGAATCTTCTTCACAGACTAAAGTTAATTATGGAGTTCCACAAGGTTCTGTGCTAGGACCAATTTTATTCACTTTATACATGCTTCCCTTAGGCAGTATTATTAGACGGTATTGCTTAAATTTTCATTGTTACGCAGATGATACCCAGCTTTATCTATCCATGAAGCCAGAGGACACACACCAATTAGCTAAACTGCAGGATTGTCTTACAGACATAAAGACATGGATGACCTCTAATTTCCTGCTTTTAAACTCAGATAAAACTGAAGTTATTGTACTTGGCCCCACAAATCTTAGAAACATGGTGTCTAACCAGATCCTTACTGTGGATGGCATTACCCTGACCTCTAGTAATACTGTGAGAAATCTTGGAGTCATTTTTGATCAGGATATGTCATTCAAAGCGCATATTAAACAAATATGTAGGACTGCTTTTTTGCATTTATGCAATATCTCTAAAATCAGAAAGGTCTTGTCTCAGAGTGATGCTGAAAAACTAATTCATGCATTTATTTCCTCTAGGCTGGACTATTGTAATTCATTATTATCAGGTTGTCCTAAAAGTTCCCTAAAAAGCCTTCAGTTAATTCAAAATGCTGCAGCTAGAGTACTGACGGGGACTAGAAGGAGAGTGAGCATATCTCACCCATATTGGCCTCTCTTCATTGGCTTCCTGTTAATTCTAGAATAGAATTTAAAATTCTTCTTCTTACTTATAAGGTTTTGAATAATCAGGTCCCATCTTATCTTAGGGACCTCGTAGTACCATATCACCCCAATAGAGCGCTTCGCTCTCAGACTGCAGGCTTACTTGTAGTTCCTAGGGTTTGTAAGAGTAGAATGGGAGGCAGAGCCTTCAGCTTTCAGGCTCCTCTCCTGTGGAACCAGCTCCCAATTCAGATCAGGGAGACAGACACCCTCTATACTTTTAAGATTAGGCTTAAAACTTTCCTTTTTGCTAAAGCTTATAGTTAGGGCTGGATCAGGTGACCCTGAACCATCCCTTAGTTATGCTGCTATAGACGTAGACTGCTGGGGGGTTCCCATGATGCAGTGTTTCTTTCTCTTTTTGCTCTGTATGCACCACTCTGCATTTAATCATTAGTGATCGATCTCTGCTCCCCTCCACAGCATGTCTTTTTCCTGGTTCTCTCCCTCAGCCCCAACCAGTCCCAGCAGAAGACTGCCCCTCCCTGAGCCTGGTTCTGCTGGAGGTTTCTTCCTGTTAAAAGGGAGTTTTTCCTTCCCACTGTAGCCAAGTGCTTGCTCCCAGGGGGTCGTTTTGACCGTTGGGGTTTTACATAATTATTGTATGGCCTTGCCTTACAATATAAAGCGCCTTGGGGCAACTGTTTGTTGTGATTTGGCGCTATATAAAAAAATTGATTGATTGATTGAAGCATATAGTGAGGTCATGAAGAATTGAGTGAAGTAAGCATAGACACAGCGTCTATTAAGCATGTGTTATACTTCATATGTATACCAACAGTCTTGCCTAAAATTATATGACTATTCAGGGAAAACTTACGTCCTTTATTGAATGAAATAGGATTTACTGAAAAATATTTTTAAATATCCTTTTTCCAGATCATATTGTATTTGTAACAGGGTTGCGCAGATACATACACACAGCAAATAAAACATATGCCGTGGAAAAAGTACCACTGATGGCTGAGCTTGACAAATCATATAATTTAGTAGTTTATGACCCATAATTCTTAAATATACAACATAAGATGCAAAAACTGAAGATTTATTTTTAAGAAGTGTATATGCCAAAATGTCCTCCAATTATGGAATGTCCCATAAATTAAATAATTTGAAACTGCAAGATGTTTGCTATGCTCACATGTTCAAATGATGTTATGAAATATATATGTCTGAGAGCTAAAGTTAACCTGGATCAAAGCTTGTTCGTTCTTATGCACAAAGAAAACTGTGTACCCACTTTAGAGGACTACCTGGCTTCTAACCTTTAAATTCTGATCAGACCGAGATGATGGTCACTGATCCTGTGAGACACGGGCATCGGTTTGAACAGGGAACATTAGGGCCCCTTCACACATAGTGCAAAGTTTGGTCAAATATGGTGGAAGAGTGTGAAACAGTTGAAATTATGCGCACCACTGTTAAGGATTTTATATATATATATATATATATATGTTATCACTGTTAAACATTTGTACCTTTTGTCTTCTTTCTGATGAGAACGGTGTTGTGCTGTTTGCACTTAACCCCGAGAATGTACGTGTTATTCAACCTTGTTTTAGCATGCTGGGGTCAGGCTGAACTGGGAGTAAAAGAACTGAAGGTTGTTTTGACTGTTATGACGTGATGCTTAGTGTGAAGACCAGGACACTCCAGGCAGATGCAGAACAGCTTATAACTGCAACAGATGAACGAGATGTGCTGACCTTCGACGATAAGAGTAAAAGAAAGAAACTGTTTTTGCTTACAGCTGCACTTATTGACGTGTGTGTTTATGTTACGGGAAGAAACTTGTCTTGCGTCATTCCCCCCACCCTTAGGACAAGTTTTTGTTCATGTGATGAGGGATTCACTAATAAAAAGAGCGAAGCGCAGGCCAGACTTTAGTGTAGCTTTGGTGTATAGCCTGACTGCACTCCGCGCGTAAAATTTGACTTTCTGTCTCACTGGTGGTTCTTGACTCTGTTTGTCTTATCAAGGTTTTAAGAATGTTTGGAGGAGAAAATACCCAACATTGACTGGGGGCTACGTCCGGGATCTCAACAATACCGGAGGTGTCCAGCGGAAGTCGTCAAGTCCAGACGTAAATCCTTGGCCAAGGTCCGATCGATTGATCGTGTCTGCAATTGTCGACCACCGCTGGCATCGTCTGGTTGACGAGATTTTCCCGAAGAAGACAGACAGGAAGTCGAGTCAGTGAGTAGAATTTCTTTGTAAATAGTACTGAGTGAGTGGTGATCAGATCACATAAACAGTTAAATTCCGCAAGCGATGATACAGAATCGTCTGTTAATGCAAAGCAGTTAAACTCTGTAAGGAGGGCGGACTCCTCTACGGTTGCGAGGGACGCACGTAGTTAAATTCCGGAAGGAGGATACGGACTCCTCTGTTTTAATACGTAAAGGAAATCCCGGGTAGAAATACGTGCACTGTAAAAAAGCAGTTAAATTTGGCAGGGACGGCGGAGTCCCCTAATGCAGGACATTAGTTAAATTTCACGGGAGGGCGAGCTCCCCTGGCATAAGAATACGCGTACGATTATTAAAAGTGTTTCTATGTGTAAATAGTGTTTTGTGTAAGTGTAAATAACTGTGTGAAAGTGTAATACTTTGGACAACGTTAGTGACAACCATGCGTGTGGAAGCAGCAGGCAAGTGATTCCGCTTCCTACGGGGAGGTGAAAGGAATCAACCACACGACGGCAAATTAATTGTCATGTCCAAAGAAAGTGTGAAAACTTCAGATTTAGAACACCCTAGGTGTGCCCCCGTCTGAAGTCCAAATTATAACAAGGGATAATAAAAATGGGGGGTAAGACGTCTATAAATAAGGGAAATTTATCAACTGACGACTGGAAATTTATGGAAGCAAAAAATCCAAAAACAACAAAGAAATTGGAGACCTGGATAAATAAACATGACTTTGACGGACGACTGAACCTGATCAGCATACAGAAGCTAAAGAAGGAGTTAGAACAGGAACATAAAGGTGATGAGAAAAAGATGCAGAAAGTAGGGGCAGATTTAGTGGCATTTTGGGAGGAGGAAGCAGAGAACAGACAGAAGGGAGCAGAGAAGCGACGATTAGAGAAAGCAAGGAAAAAGAAAGCTGTAGGTAAGGCAGAAGAAGATGTGATAATTCAGCACAGAGAACCAGAACAGCCTCAGCAACCACCGCCGGCTGGATCGTCGGTGACAACAACACCTTTATCTCCTCTACCAGAGGATGACGATGTACCGCCACCACAGTATGATTTAGCAGTAAAACCTAAGGTAAAAAGTGAAAAACCAGAAAAACCAGAGAAACCAGAAAAACCACAAACACGCAGTCAAGCGAAAGTGCCCACAGCCCCTCCCATGGTGGAACACAGTGACCAGGGAGGTGCCTATCCTATGATAGAAGTACCAAATCCTCGTGCAGGAACAGCAGGACAGCGATCAACCATGCTCTTATATTGAACATGGAATGCTGATGATATCAAAGCAGCAGTCGACATGATACCATCGCCACATGTCGATATTGAGGGATTTATGCAGGATATAGAAAACATTAGAAATTCTTACCACCTTAGTGGACCTGAAGTCCAACAGGTGTGGATGAAAGCATGTGGCCCTAAATGGAGTCAGGTACGCGGAGACTGGAATCCTGCAGACCAACAAGGCGTACCACTGACACATGATGATCTAGTCTTAGAAACAAGAGTGGAAGCTATGATTACACGTGCAAAAGGTGTGTTAGGACCAAAGATAAATTATACTGAAATTACCAGGACAACTCAGAAAGAAGGAGAACCATGGATAGAGTTTAGATGCAGATTTGAGAGTGTATTTAGAGTCCATAGTGGCATATTGCCAGGAACACCAGTGTATGAAAACAAATTGAAAAATATTTCACCTGTGAAGCTGACAATGACCGATTTGATTCATGATGGCAACTCAACAGCTGTCATAACAGTAACAGGTGCCACTGAAGATGTTTTAAAATTGAGATTCACAGGTATGCCATTACATGTGTCACTTTGTAAACCATATTTGACAGAATGGCAAGAATTGGGACTGACAGTCATAACAGCTTTGTCAGCCACTGATTGGAGCAGAGTTGGACCAGGAACGGAGTTCAGTCCATCAACTAAATTGTATAAAGTGCCAGTTAATGTCTCATTGGTGCTGACAGCTGGAACACACATTGATGTGTCCACTTCACAATCCTGAGTGTTTCAGTTGAGTCCTGAGGAGGATGATCTCTCTCTTCTGTACCATCAGGATTGTGGACAACAGGTCCTTCAGACGTAGGACTGATAAAAAATGCACAACCTGTAGTTATAAGACCAAAAACAGAATACAGACCATGTGTAAGACAGTATCCATTGAAACCTGATGCAATTGAAGGAATCAGGCCAGTAATAGAGGATTTATTAGCAGCAGGAGTAATAGTGCCATGTCCAGATTCACCATGTAACACACCCATATTTCCTGTAAAAAAGGCTCCGCCCTCAGTGGGGTGGAGAATGATTCAAGATCTGCAGGCAGTAAATGCTGCTGTAGTAAAAAGAGCTCCATGTGTACCAGATCCGCACACACTGTTAAGCTCATTGAGATTAAATTCTAGTTGTTTTTCTGTAATAGATATCAGTAATGCATTTTTTTTTTTTTTTTTTTTCTGTACCAGTACACCCAGATAGTCAATTCTGGTTTGCTTTTACCTTTAAAGGACAACGATATACATTTACCAGATTACCGCAGGGTTACGCAGAGAGCCCAACTATTTATTCTCAAGTCATGTCAGCATGTTTAGCCAATTTTGTTCCACCGGCAGATAGCCAACTATTAGTGTATGTTGATGACATTTTGATTGCCTCTGACACACGAGAAAACTGCATAACTGACACAGTAGCATTATTATGTTTCTTATTTGATAATGGCCACAAAGTGAGTAAAAACAAAGTTCAGTTGTGTAGGGATAAAGTAAAATATTTAGGACATGAATTATCAGCCACAGGGCGCACGATCCTGTCTGACAGGAAGGAGGCAATTTTGCACGCTCCAAAACCACAAACCAAAAAGCAGATGATGTCATTTCTTGGACTGACTAATTACTGCAGGGCATGGATTCCCTGCTATGCAGAATTGACTAGTCCACTTTCTGATTTGATGTACAAGGATGATATTTCAATGTCAACCATGTTGGAATGGAACAAAGATGCTGAGGAAGCTTTTGTAAAAGTAAAACAAACATTAGTGTCATCCACAGTTTTGGCACTACCAGATTATAGTAAACCATTCATTCAAACAGTTGATTGTAAGAATAAGTTCATGACTAGTGTTTTGGTTCAAGTGTATGGCTCAAAATTGAGGCCAGATGCCTACTACTCATCTAAATTGGATGCAGTAGCAAGTGCTTTACCACCATGTGTACAGGCTGTTATTGCAGCCTCTATGGCTGTTCAAAGTAGCAGTAATGTTGTTCTATTCCATCAGCTGACATTGAAAGTTCCACATGCAGTCTCTGCACTTCTGTTGCAGACAAACATGAGCCTTTTGTCCCCAGCAAGACATCTTTCGTGTATGTCCTTGCTATTATCACAGCCACACCTTACGGTAGAGCACTGTACAACATTGAATCCATCCACATTGATACCCTTACCTGAGGATGGTGAGCCGCACAATTGTCTTGATGTAGCTACGGTCTGTACGAAAGCACGCCCAGACCTCCGGGATACACCCATCCCAAACAGTACAATTGTGTATGTGGATGGTTCTTCCACTAAAAACGCTTATGGACAAACACAATCTGGATATGCTGTTGTCACAAATTCAGAAGTATTGGATTCTGCTTCATTGCCATCGTCATTTTCAGCACAAGCAGCTGAATTAGTTGCTTTAACTGCAGCTTGCTATCTGTTTAAAGGTACGGCTGTAACAATTTATACAGACAGCCAGTACGCTTTTAGCACAGTACATGTGTTTGCAAAACTGTGGGAAGAGCGTGGAATGGTGACATCATCTGGAAAGCCAGTGACTCATGCCACTCTCTTAACTGCACTACTGAAAGCTGTGAAATTGCCTAAACAAATTGCTATATGCAAATGTGCGGCTCACACCAAAGGCTCTGACAGTATTTCAAAAGGAAATGATTTTGCTGACAGAGCAGCAAAAGAGGCAGCAGCAGCTTCTTCTATTTTTGTTGTACAGGAAACTACTCCAGATTTGCATTTAGGTCATACACTGCTTGCTGACATGCAACAGCAGGCAACTGACAGAGAAAAACAAATGTGGATAGCTAAAGGAGCTGCGTATGCAAATGATTTGTACGTATGACCACAAAAGAAACCCATATTGCCAAAAAATATGTTTAAATGGGCAGCTATTATGAGCCATGGCGTGACGCATGTCTCATCAGGGGGTATGATATCGCAATTGCAATCTATTTTTTGTCTTTATGGGTTCGATGCATATGCAAAACAGCATTGTAGAGCATGCATGACATGTGCAAAACACAACTCACAAGGCAATTTGAGACCCCAAAGAGGCAAATTTCCAACACCACAATATCCCTTTCAAGTGATTCATATGGATTATATACAGCTGAGTAAACATGAAGGGAAGGAATTTTGTTTAGTCGTAATTGATGCCTTCTCAAAATGGGTAGAATTGTTCCCTACAAAACATGCAGATGCACTTACAGTGGCTAAGGCATTGTGCAAAGACATCATTCCATGATTTGGAATACCAGAAACAGTCTATTCAGATAATGGAGCGCATTTTGTTAATACAATAGTGCAATACGTAGGAGAAGCGCTACAGGTCAATCTCAAAAATCATTGTGCTTATCAACCACACAGTGCCGGATTAGTGGAAAGGACAAAGGGCACAATAAAAATAAGATTAAGGAAATGTATAGAAGAGACAAAACGAACCTGGATTGAATGTTGGACCTAGTAAAATTGTATATGAGAATAACACCAACACCATCAGGGTTAACACCATTTGAGATACTTTATGGACGACCATATCGTCTACCAATTTTGACATGGATACTAAAACAGCAGATGAGGAACAAACATTAGCAAATTTTATGAAAAAGACATTAACACAGAAAGAGATAACTTAAACACATTTACTGCCGAATAATTTTGATCTTCCACAGGACGGCCTTCCAGTAGTCTAGCCAGGAGACTGGGTGTTCATCAGAGTGATTAAGAGGAAGAACTGGTCCAGTCCTCGTTGGGAAGGTCTATACCAAGTGCTGTTAACAACACCAACTGCAGTAAAGATAGCGGAGAGATCAACGTGGATACATCTGTAAGATACAGCGTGTGTTGGCTGCCTCCACAGTGTAAGGGGAAGTCTGGCTACAAAGGGAGTCTATTTAATTAGCAATAGATTGTCTCAATGCCAGTGAAGCAGGGAGATCCTTGCACTATTAGGTGAGGTGGTTAACAACACTGTATCCTAGCAATCATGACTGAACTACAGCAGACCCCGGAGCGGCGTGCTCAGCGCCGCCGCTGCCGGACTGTTGGTAGGGCAGCCGGTTGCGTTGTGATCTTAGTGTGTTTCGTGCTCCTCGGATTCCTGGCCTGGTGGTTGACCCAAGAATTGCAGCTCACTGTGGACCAAGCCAGAGAACAACGCAAGCAACGTCAGAAGAGGTTTATTCATAATGTGAATGAGACAGATGGACACCCTCATATATACCATACTAATATGTGGTACAGATATGTTCATTTATTGGCTATGGAATTACGTTACTAATTGTTATGTTTGTTCGCAAATACCTATATCCTCAACACACCCAGCTCTGACGGCTAAACCGTACCCTGCTAGGGTGACAGAATGTCTTATCATACGGATGCATAATCAAACTGTATTTCGGGGGCAGCAGTTCTCAGCAAATCTGATAAGATGTAACACCACTTGCCTCAGTGCAACCACTTATATGATAGGGATTTCAACAGAGGACGTACAAGCGTGCCCAAGTGCTGCTCCATTGACTAGACTGAAGGGAAACGCAAAAATATCATCACGTTAAATTGTCATCACAACGGCCATTCCCAATTTGCTTTTACGGGACAGGGAATAAAAATGTAGGTAAAATTAAGAAACGTCTGTGTACCCAAACGTATGTTTTATCAAATAATTTAAGCCTAACCAAAACATAATATGTGGATGGTACTTGTCTTCATCACATTGGACGGGGATGTAATTATACAGGCTCCTGTCCATGGGGAACGGATGAATCATGTGCTTATGTTAGTAAGTTTTTGCTACCACCTGTAAATGGTACTCCGGTGTATGATGACATCTATTGGCTTTGTGGTTCCAGACTGTACATGAGTCTCCCACCAAATTGGGGTGGTGTGTGTGCACCTACCCAGGTGACTGACCATACATATGTGGTAGTGCCAAGGACCTCCACAGAGAAGAATGGCAGCACCAGACGGAGGAGATTGATATACCCAGATGTGTTACCACATGATCACATGTGGGGCTCGGATGTACCGGAGGACCAAAAGTTGTGGTCTGTAGGAGATAAAATAGCACATTCATTGTTCCCCTGGATAGGAGTGGTAAAAAATTCATTAATGATTGAAACTCTGAATTATCGATTGGGTCTGTTCATGAATGTAACTGAAAAAATAGTAGCAGCTCAAAACACTGAAATAGATGCTTTACGTACCATGGTGATGCAAAATCGCATGGTTTTAGACTTGCTTACTGGTTCACAGGGAGGAGTTTGTGCTCTGCTGAACACAACATGCTGTACTTTCATCCCAGACTCCATTCATTCAGTGGATATGCAGGACGCATTGGAAGAGCTGAATAAACTTCGTGATGCAATGCATAAAGACACCCTAGCCGTGAACTGGTGGAATCCCTGGTCCTGGTTGACTTCAGGACCATGTTGGCAGTTACTATTGAAAATGGTGACACCAGTTATTATAGTCCTAATTCTGATTGGACTTTGCATGTGTTGTGTGATCCCTTATATCAAAACAATGGTTGGCAAAATGGTGTCAAATACATTTGTACAGTGTAATCTGGCCTTCCAACAAACTATGCCAAGATATCAAGCACTGAAACAGTCAGACCTTAGTGGAAAAAACTATAATGACTGTACTGAGAATTATGATGATATTGAAAAGCTCACAACTCCAGTTCAAGCTTGAACTGTTGACGTGATGAGTTAACACACTCTTAGCCTATGAAGCTTTAGCTGAAAAAGTAATAAGACAAGTGGTGTAGTCGAATAATACAGAAAAAACGGTTCATTTATACCAGTCAGCCGAAGTGATGTATGGTGGTGGTGTGGTGATAACAGAATCTTTGACAGACTGCCACGAAATGTGTCAGGTTATTGTGCATTAATATTATTATTGTTACCCATGACCCCTGAAGACGTTACGACATATGCAGCCTCTCTTATTCCTGAGGATTGGCAGAAAGGCATAGCCAGACATAGAGTAAAAAGAGATTGGAAAGGAGTAGGAAATCCAACATATATTGACGCAATAGGAGTCCCCAGAGGAGTGCCTGACGAGTATAAACTGGTTGATCAAATAGCAGCTGGATTCGAATCTTCCATCTGTTGGTGGTGTTCAATTAATAAAAACGTGGACAGAATAAACTAAGTTAATAAACTAACTAACTAAGCTGGGTGATGCCTACTATATGTTTAACAGGTGATAAACAGGTGGGAAATGTTAAGGATTTTATATATATATATATATGTTATCACTGTTAAACATTTGTACCTTTTGTCTTCTTTCTGATGAGAACGGTGTTGTGCTGTTTGCACTTAACCCCGAGAATGTACGTGTTACTCAACCTTGTTTTAGCATGCTGGGGTCAGGCTGAACTGGGAGTAAAAGAACTGAAGGTTGTTTTGACTGTTATGACGTGATGCTTAGTGTGAAGACCAGGACACTCCAGGCAGATGCAGAACAGCTGATAACTGCAACAGATGAACGAGATGTGCTGACCTTCGACGATAAGAGTAAAAGAAAGAAACTGTTTTTGCTTACAGCTGCACTTATTGACATGTGTGTTTATGTTACGGGAAGAAACTTGTCTTGCGTCATTCCCCCACCCTTAGGACAAGTTTTTGTTCATGTGATGAGGGATTCACTAATAAAAAGAGCGAAGCGCAGGCCAGACTTTAGTGTAGCTTTGGTGTATAGCCTGACTGCACTCCGCGCGTAAAATTTGACTTTCTGTCTCACTGGTGGTTCTTGACTCTGTTTGTCTTATCAAGGTTTTAAGAATGTTTGGAGGAGAAAATACCCAACAACCACAAAACATCACATGCTGGTGCGATGGTTCGTGCATGTGGGAACACAGTGCCACCAGCTGCATGATGTGGTTACACATTGTGCAGCTTCTGTGAAGAAAACAATAAATGAAAAGTAAGAAAAATACATGCTGCGACAGTTCAGTACACAGGAGAACACAGCAGCTTATCCCAGCAGCTTTTGCCAGCAGCTGCGTGATATGTACCACATCGCGCGGCTAGAAATAATAAAAAAAAAATACGTCACCCACAGGATTCGAACTCGCGCCTTCCAAAAGGTCTGATTACCACTTGGAAACTTTATCAGTGAACTACCATCACTGTCCTGTGACAAATGCTGGAAACTGCCTCATATCAGGCAGCACATGGACATATTTAAAATAAATAAAAATGACGCACCATATAAAAACATTGCATTATATTAAATCCATCTCATCAAGCAGGCAATACAAATATGATCCATCTCTTCCTCTGTAGATGACCCATGGTTACTGACGCACAGTCATGAAATGACATGAATGAGAAGCAGTTTGCTCGTCTCATTCATGTCCACATCTGCTGGCGCGTCTCCTGCCAGCCCACGTGCGTGTCCTACTGACACGCATGTCTTGTGGACAGCGCACTGCAGGACACTGCGTCATGTGGAACAGAGCTCACGTGGGTGATGTGACAGTCAGATCGCCTGCTGCATGTTATGATCTCAACCTTTCAACCTGGGGGCAGCCTGTCCATGTGTGAGCTGTGTGCTTGCTGCAGCCCATTGCCACAGTGATATATGTTTTTATTTATGTCCACTTGATGACAGCAAACAGACACGTGTGTCACAGTAGTCAGTTGTTAGTCCATGTCCGTCCAAACACAGTACTGTCCAGCTGGGATGTCCAAAATGACAGATCTCCACAGTTGCTTCAGTTGGCGGCCACACCTCCTGTCAGTTTTTAGTGCACACACCAAAGTCACACTCGTGGGGCACTTACGTAGACAAATTTCACTGCCAGTACATCAATGATTGTAGACTGTTGTCGTGCCAAGAATGCGAATGGCCACACATTTTCTAAGATCCATGCGAGCGGTGTTAAATGTTCATGTGTGTCACCTAGAATGTGGCCGACACCTGCCGCGAGAGGGTTTGATGTGCTTGCACAGCGCATACTCTGTCACCTGCTGGTGTGCGCAAATAGTTGTAGCAACTGAGGTGGGCTTCATAGATAATTGGCAAAGCTTCTGGGGAAAACCTGGTCTTGTTAGGAGAGACGGCATCCATCCCACTTTGGATGGAGCAGCTCTCATTTCTAGTAATCTGGCCAATTTTCTTAAATCCTCCAAACCGTGACTATCCAGGGTTGGGACCAGGAAGCAGAGTTGTAGTCTTACACACCTCTCTGCAGCTTCTCTCCCCCTGCCATCCCCTCATTACCCCATCCCCGTAGAGACGGTGCCTGCTCCCAGACCACCAATAACCAGCAAAAATCTATTTAAGCATAAAAATTCAAAAAGAAAAAATAGCACCTTCAACTGCACCACAGACTAAAACAGTTAAATGTGGTCTATTAAACATTAGGTCTCTCTCTTCTAAGTCCCTGTTAGTAAATGATATAATAATTGATCAACATATTGATTTATTCTGCTTTACAGAAACCTGGTTACAGCAGGATGAATATGTTAGTTTAAATGAGTCAGCACCCCCGAGTCACACTAACAGCCAGAACGCTCGTAGCACGGGCCGAGGAGGAGGATTAGCAGCAATCTTCCATTCCAGCTTATTAATTAATCAAAAACACAGACAGAGCTTTAATTCATTTGAAAGCTTGACTCTTAGTCTTGTCCATCCAAATTGGAAGTCCCAAAAACCAGTTTTATTTGTTGTTATCTATCGTCCACCTGGTCGTTACTGTGAGTTTCTCTGTGAATTTTCAGAACTTTTGTCTGACTTAGTGCTTAGCTCAGATAAGATAATTATAGTGGGCGATTTTAACATCCACACAGATGCTGAGAATGACAGCCTCAACACTGCATTTAATCTATTATTAGACTCAATTGGCTTTGCACAAAATGTAAATGAGTCCACCCACCACTGTAATCATATCTTAGATCTTGTTCTGACTTATGGTATGGAAATTGAAGACTTAACAGTATTCCCTGAAAACTCCCTTCTGTCTGATCATTTCTTAATAACATTTACATTTACTCTGATGGACTACCCAGCAGTGGGGAATAAGTTTCATTACACTAGAAGTCTTTCAGAAAGCGCTGTAACTAGGTTTAAGGATATGTTTCCTTCTTTATGTTCTCTAATGCCATATACCAACACAGTGCAGAGTAGCTACCTAAACTGTGTAAGTGAGATCGAGTATCTCGTCAATAGTTTTACATCCTCATTGAAGACAACTTTGGATGCTGTAGCTCCTCTGAAAAAGAGAGCTTTAAATCAGAAGTGCCTGACTCTGTGGTATAACTCACAAACTCGCAGCTTAAAGCAGATAACCCGTAAGTTGGAGAGGAAATGGCGTCTCACTAATTTAGAAGATCTTCACTTAGCCTGGAAAAAGAGTCTGTTGCTCTATAAAAAAGCCCTCCGTAAAGCTAGGACATCTTACAACTCATCACTAATTGAAGAAAATAAGAACAACCCCAGGTTTCTTTTCAGCACTGTAGCCAGGCTGACAAAGAGTCAGAGCTCTATTGAGCCGAGTATTCCTTTAACTTTAACTAGTAATGACTTCATGACTTTCTTTGCTAATAAAATTTTAACTATTAGAGAAAAAATTACTCATAACCATTCCAAGGACGTATCGTTATCTTTGGCTGCTTTCAGTGATGCCGGTATTTGGTTAGACTCTTTCTCTCAGATTGTTCTGTCTGAGTTATTTTCATTAGTTACTTCATCCAAACCATCAACATGTTTATTAGACCCCATTCATACCAGGCTGCTCAAGGAAGCCCTACCATTATTTACTGCTTCGATCTTAAATATGATCAATCTATCTTTGTTAGTTGGCTATGTACCACAGGCTTTTAAGGTGGCAGTAATTAAACCATTACTTAAAAAGCCATCACTTGACCCAGCTATCTTAGCTAATTATAGGCCAATCTCCAACCTTCCTTTTCTCTCAAAAATTCTTGAAAGGGTAGTTGTAAAACAGCTAACTGATCATCTGCAGAGGAATGGTCTATTTGAAGAGTTTCAGTCAGGTTTTAGAATTCATCATAGTACAGAAACAGCATTAGTGAAGGTTACAAATGATCTTCTTATGGCCTCAGACAGTGGACTCATCTCTGTGCTTGTTCTGTTAGACCTCAGTGCTGCTTTTGATACTGTTGACCATAAAATTTTATTACAGAGATTAGAGCATGCCATAGGTATTAAAGGCACTGCACTGCGGTGGTTTGAATCATATTTATCTAATAGATTACAATTTGTTCATGTAAATGAGGAATCTTCTTCACAGACTAAGGTTAATTATGGAGTTCCACAAGGTTCTGTGCTAGGACCAATTTTATTCACTTTATACATGCTTCCCTTAGGCAGTATTATTAGACGGCATTGCTTAAATTTTCATTGTTACGCAGATGATACCTGTTTTGAAACACAAGGTTCGGTCAGATCGGCACACAGAAATGATCACACAGACTGCATTTTGCTAGAATAAAAAGGCGTATATTTATTCCCCACAAAAGCAGTTACATCAGACACAAGTGGTTGCAGCGCATTTTTCTCTCTTACCGTGACGCCTTTAAGGTGGAGAGCCAACACCTTCAGCAGAGTGCGCCTGTCAACCGGCTGGGCGTTCGTACGTTAACCCGCAGCAGACTCTGTTGAAGCATGGTTCTACTCCCTTTTTTCTAGTGTGTCCGCGAAGGGAGGGTGAGTGGCCAACTCAACCTCCCTGGCGCACATAATTTCTTTAATCAACAGGCATCTGAAAGTTATTTTCTCTCTCTTACAAAGACATAATAAAAGCAGCTCTTCGCTCCCAGTTCCGAATGATCCCAGCATGCTTCACTCCCAGTCGTTAGTGGCTACAAAAAACAAAGTCGTGCTATCAGTGTAATAATAACAAGTACATCCAGCTCTTCGCTCCCAGTTCAGACTGACCCCAGAGTGCTAAAACAAAATTAAATAACAAATACATTCTCAGGGTTACTTTAAGACAGGTGCAAAACAGCACAATAACATTTTTATTATACATTCCACTCTTGGTGTTTTGCACCAGTCAATTTATGTAACCACCAACAGATTCAGGTAAGGCTGGGCTCCAGCCTATTCCAACGATTATGTCCTGCCATAGCATTTCCCACATTTCTTCTAGTGATTCACAAACAAAATTTTGAGTAATATAGTCGTGATTATACCTGTATACAAAACCCGATGTTGTGGGGTCTAATGTAACATTATATTGGTTTACTCCAAAAGGATCATGAATTAACAGTGTCAATTTCATCGCATTCGTTGAAATATTACCCATTCCACCTCTCGCCTTAAACGTAACATAGATACATGTAAAAGTGTTACAAAAAGTCATCACACATATTGCTATAATTAATAGTATCAAAGGTGGCACTAAGGTACTCCTGGCAATGACAGACATCCCTGAAAAGATATCCCACCAATGATGTGCTGATGCTTGCTGTACTAATTTTGCCACATGTTTTACCCGGTCACTAGCTATCAATGTAGACACCATGAGACTGGAGATGTTGGACGTATGTGACTCTATTAATTGCTGAATTTCCGTAGATTGTTCCAATGCGCATTTGAAACGCTCCAGGGAAAGACTCCATGGGGAATGCAATACATCCCATTGTACCGAAGTCAGCCGACTTGATACAGAATAATTAGTCAAACGATACGTCCGGTCTCCCCAATGCCATAAGTGCACATTGTTCAGGCAGCCAGTAAACGGAACCGAAGGTACTTGTGAATTATTTTTCATTGTTGCAACACACAGAGCATGTGGGCCGATCTGCCACAACATTTCTCTTGGTGTTTCCCTAGTCCAGTCACAAAGTACAACCTCTGAGTCGGTTAGACATGGATTGGCATATCCCGTTTGCAGCACACAGGCCATACCTTTATCTGTTTTGTCACACATTTTGGTATCAAAAGTCATATTAGTTTTTGGTTCTAACCACTCTCCATCCATATGCAAGAACCAATAACCATTAGCCGTTATCACAGGTAACACTTGATATTTACAAACAACCTTTGGTTGTGTCACATTGTACTGGGTCCAATACCCAGTACATACTGTTTCATTACATTGTGTATATTCTGGATGTAGCTTTAACCATAAGGTGTTGCTAATGTTCCAAATCCTTCTCCAATCATGATAGCTCCCCGTTGTAACTATACGCTAAAATCTTTCCTTTTGAGCCTCTGCATGAATGGTTTGTAATGTACATGCTGTCCAATTTCCCATATGCGAAATATTTTTAAATGCATCATAAGTTTCATTCCATAATTTCAATTGCCATTGAAAACTTTTTTGCCATAAATTAGCATTTTGTAATTGCCCCACCAATGTGGTTGGTAACCACTCTCCAACCTGATGAACTACTTGGGACGAGTATTTCCCAGTGTTTGATAACATTGTTCTGGTTACCTCATTATCTACTGTATTCGACACCCCCAGGACAGTTCCTGTTCCTCCTAATAGAGTGTCATACCACGCCCTTCGACGTCTTCTGCAAATTGGAATTTTTGGAAAGGTAACTTGCCAATATACCTTTGTCTTCACTGTTGCTTGTGGCACAAGTAAAATTGTCCTGTTGACTTGTTTTAGTGAGATTTCTCCAGACGAGCTCCACTCGTGGTTGGACTTCTCTCACTTGATGTCCTTCCGTCATTCCCCAACAACCGGAGACCATGGCACCACCTACAAGGAGGAGTATGACCCAGCAGCCGACACCTCCAATCCCGGGGCTTCCACTGGTTGCCATAGCGACGCCCGCCTCTTGTGGTCCTCGATCGCCCGATCAGCAACTCCCAGCAGGGCATCAATCCGAGCCTAGACAACACAAGTGTAACTACGGGTAGAATGACAACGATTAGTCTTCTCTTACATAACACTTTGATACAGGCACATTTACCCATTTTTCTTCACCCTGATAGAGTATACTAACAGTTGCATCATTCCCTTGAGCTATAATTTCTGCCGCCTTAGGCAGTCCGTTAGGTTGTTTCACCCAAACTTTGGCACCTGCTTGATCTGAGGCCTGTACCAACCCCATTTCACAAGGTTTAATGATTAATTGAGCAATTTTGTCCCCTTTGTTCAATATCAGGGGTTGTTCTCCAAACAATCTACAAACCACTCCAATCTCACCTTGATAATCTGCATCTATCACTCCGGCCTGAATAGTCAGCCCTTTAAGTGATAGACCACTGCGTGGCAGGATGTGCCCATATGTGCCCTTCGGACACTGTAGGCCTAGCCCTGTTTTTACCACTTGAATTTGATCAGGTACCAATGTGACAGTAGTCAATGTTCTTAAGTCTAGTCCTGCTGAGCCTGGAGTTGCTCTGACAGGTAGTTCCGCTTGTGGATCAATTTTCCACATTTTGATGCTTTCTGTAGTATGCTCTATCATTTCTCCTGAAATCATTCTTATCAAGGGTGTGGATCCCGACCCTAAAGGTCGATTGTTCAGCTGATCCACAGCAGTAGTCAAGTCCTGTTTCCAATGTCGCATAGTGCGATCTTTTGACAGCTTCCGTAGGGTCTCTTTAAGAAGCCCGTTCATTCGCTCTATTAACCCCGCCGCTTGCGGGTAATAGGGAATATGATAAATCCATTCAACATGATTTTCTTGGGCCCACTCTTTCACTTTATTTCCTGTAAAGTGAGTGCCATTATCAGTTTGAATCTGTACTGGCAAACCATAATACTGCTGTATTATTTTTAAACACTTAAGTGTGGCCATTTGATTTGCAAATTTACATGGATGCACTACCAAGACCCCAGAAAATGTATCTACAGCAGTGCATGCATGTCTACATCCCTTAGACATGGGCAGTGGTCCAATAAAATCTAACTGCCAAATTTGACCAGGACTTTTTCCACGATTTAACTGCCCATGCAAATGTTGAGGTACACCCTTCCGGTGGTGTTGACATTGTTCACACTCAGTGATTGCTGTTTTCACATCATCCAATATTAGATCAATACCTCGATCTCTGGCCCATTTTAGGGTACCTTGAACCCCCCAATGTCCTGCTTTGACATGAGCTCATCTAGCCAATCCTGGGCTGGATTGTCTTAATTCAATCATTACTTTTACTAATTGATCTGCAGCTTTATTATATAAAGCTTCTGAGTCTTGTCCATTAGTGTGTGCATCTACATGCATCACAGTAATAGGAATTGTTTTAGCCTTTTCCCAAATGTCTTCCCACAATTCTCTTCCCCAAACTTCTTTAGAATGTATTTTCCAATTAGTGGCATGCCATGTAGGCATCCAGGTAAGTAGTCCTTGGGTCACTGACCATGAATCTGTATAAATATGGAGGCCCTGTGGTCCTCCCTGCATGACCACCATATGCACGGCCTTCAACTCCGCCCACTGACTGCTTTTTCCTTCTCCTAATTCTTCCAGAGACTGACCTAATTGTGGATTAAAAGCTCCTGCTTTCCATCGCCTTTTTCCTGCTTGATATTGACAGGAACCATCAGTGAACCATGCTCGACTTTTCTCATCATCTGACAAATCATCCCACCTTTTTCCTGCTTTAACAGGAGATTCCTCCAATGGTTGAACTTCAAAAGGTTCCTCATCTTCCTCAGGAGCATCAGCTACTTGTTCATGCAGCAATGACACCCCTTTTTCACCTGGTTTTACACGCTCTGACACATACCATTTCCATTTTATCACACTAGCCTCCTGAGCTGTCCCTATTCGGTGAGTGGTGGGATTACTCATCACCCATGAGAGAATAGGTATCTGTGTCCTCATCATTACTTCATGTCCCACCGTTTGTGATTCAGTTTCAATCAACGCCCAATAGCATGCTAAAAGCTGTTTTTCAAAAGGTGTATAACGCATACCTGCGTCCGGGAGTTTTCTCGACCAGAATCCTAAAGGTTTTCGTATCCTGTTTTGTTTTTGCCATAAGCTCCAATTAGCATAATCATTTAGAGCAGACACTTGAAGTTCTACTGGTCCTGATTGCATTTTTCCTAAGGACACAGCCTGCTGTATGGCTTCCTTTGCCATATCAAATGAGCATTGTTGTTCCTCTCCCCATACAAACTCTTCTTTCTTTCTAGTGCATCGATATAAAGGCTGCAAAATCTGTCCTAAATGTGGAATATGATGTCTCCAAAATCCAAATAAACCAATATATCGTTGTGCGTCTGTCTTACTGTGAGGTACTGGAAAGTTAGCTATTTTCTCTTTAGCTTCCTGTGTGATTTCCCTCTCTCCTTTATTCCAAACTATTCCTAAGAATTTCACTGTTTGAGCTGGTCCCTGAATCTTTGCTGGATTAATTTCCCAGCCAAATGATTTCATATGAGTCACTAATTTCGGTAGATATTCCACTACTTCTGCTTCTGTATCTCCTTGAAGCATAATGTCATCAATGTAATGTGAGATCATCATTCTCATTGGAACCTGGAACTGTTCCAAATGCTCCGCCACCACTCTATGACAAATAGTGGGACTGTGTAAATATCCTTGTGGCAATCTTGTGAATGTATATTGCCGTCCTTCCCACGTAAATGCAAACTGTTCCATCCTATCCTCTGGGATTGGTATAGTAAAGAATGCATTAGCCAAGTCTATAACAGCATACCACGTGCCGCTGTGATGTTGCACTCGTTCAATTATGCTCACAGCATCAGGCACGGCTGAAGTTAATGGAGGCGTGTGTTTATTTAGACCTCTAAAGTCTACAGTCATTCTCCATGTACCATCCGATTTACGGACTGGCCACAATGGATTATTCCATTTTGTTGTCACTGGTTTCAAAACTCCTGCCTCCAAGTAGTCTTTTATGGTTGCAGTAATTTCTGCTTGTCCTCCAGGAATACGATATTGTTTCTGATTAATCACACATGTAGCCTCTGGAATGGGAAAAGGTTTCATTTTTACTTTTCCCACCAGAATCATTCTTATGTTTGCTATCCCAAATTGAAATTTAACCTGTTCTAAATGCAAAGTCATTCCAGCTAAAATATCCATGCCACTTATCCATTCATTAATTGGAGTCACTATTACAGTGTACACTTTAATTGGCATATTTCCAATTTTAAGCGGTATCGATATATTTTTTCCATACACCAATTGTCCGCCTAATCCAGTTAAGGGAACTATAGGTCCCTTCATTTTCTCTGGATTTCCATGAATCAATGAGGCCTCCGCTCCTGTGTCCACTAAAGCCGAGGTGACTTGAACTGATTTTTTCCAAAATATTTCCAATCACACATGGGGTCTAATATCACTTGTGAACCATTGTTTTAATTCTCGGCGGGCCACAAGAGTTTGACCATCATCCTAATCTTCCTCGCAAGGGTCAAAGCTCCAAGAACGCCTTTCTTTATTTTTCCCCTTCTTTTTGTCTTTCTTTCCTTTCCGGACTGCAGCTATTTGCAGCTGATCATCATCAGAGTCCTCCTCCTCCTCCTCCTGTAGGGGAGGGGCACTAGGTTTCACTCCTTTCTTTTCTCCCTGCACAATTTCTTTCAACAATGAGGCCAATTCAAACATATCAGGGCGCATCCCTGACACACAAGTCACTTTCAATCCTTTTTGTTTACATTTTTCAGCCAAGAAGGAAGTTGGTACACCGTCTATTTCTTCGGCTTGAATTTCCAATTGCTTCACTTGTTGTTCTAATCTTGTCACCTTTTGTGATTTAGCACATTCTGATGAGCGGACTGTATCTAAAGTTAAAACCCGCTCTTTCCAGGCTTCTGCACAAATCCACATCATTTCATGAATACCTCCCAACGGAGCTTTCTCTTTAACCTCCACTTGTTTTAACATTTCACATAAAACTGGCGGAGTCGCGGTGGGAATCGCTCCAGTCCACGGCCCAGGGCGTCCCCCACGTCGCCGTAGAAGCTGGCCTATTTCCTTAAAAGTGATCCCATCCCACCCCGGGACCACTTCTTCCTGCTGAGATGCCACCTCCGCATCTCTCTTTCCCAATCTAAAGCAAGACTCCTGCTGAGATGCCACCTCCGCATCTCTCTTTCCCAATCTAAAGCAAGACATTTCTGTGTGTAGTCTGAGCGTAACCGTATCCTGCCGACAACGCCAAAAATGTTTTGAAACACAAGGTTCGGTCAGATCGGCACACAGAAATGATCACACAGACTGCATTTTGCTAGAATAAAAAGGCGTATATTTATTCCCCACAAAAGCAGTTACATCAGACACAAGTGGTTGCAGCGCATTTTTCTCTCTTACCGTGACGCCTTTAAGGTGGAGAGCCAACACCTTCAGCAGAGTGCGCCTGTCAACCGGCTGGGCGTTCGTACGTTAACCCGCAGCAGACTCTGTTGAAGCATGGTTCTACTCCCTTTTTTCTAGTGTGTCCGCGAAGGGAGGGTGAGTGGCCAACTCAACCTCCCTGGCGCACATAATTTCTTTAATCAACAGGCATCTGAAAGTTATTTTCTCTCTCTTACAAAGACATAATAAAAGCAGCTCTTCGCTCCCAGTTCTGAATGATCCCAGCATGCTTCACTCCCAGTCGTTAGTGGCTACAAAAAACAAAGTCGTGCTATCAGTGTAATAATAACAAGTACATCCAGCTCTTCGCTCCCAGTTCAGACTGACCCCAGAGTGCTAAAACAAAATTAAATAACAAATACATTCTCAGGGTTACTTTAAGACAGGTGCAAAACAGCACAATAACATTTTTATTATACAATACCCAGCTTTATCTATCCATGAAGCCAGAGGACACACACCAATTAGCTAAACTGCAGGATTGTCTTACAGACATAAGGACATGGATGACCTCTAATTTCCTGCTTTTAAACTCAGATAAAACTGAAGTTATTGTACTTGGCCCCACAAATCTTAGAAACATGGTGTCTAACCAGATCCTTACTCTGGATGGCATTACCCTGACCTCTAGTAATACTGTGAGAAATCTTGGAGTCATTTTTGATCAGGATATGTCATTCAAAGCGCATATTAAACAAATATGTAAGACTGCTTTTTGCATTTATGCAATATCTCTAAAATGAGAAAGGTCTTGTCTCAGAGTGATGCTGAAAAACTAATTCATGCATTTATTTCCTCTAGGCTGGACTATTGTAATTCATTATTATCAGGTTGTCCTAAAGGTTCCCTGAAAAGCCTTCAGTTAATTCAAAATGCTGCAGCTAGAGTACTGACGGGGACTAGAAGGAGAGAGCATATCTCACCCATATTGGCCTCTCTTCATTGGCTTCCTGTTAATTCTAGAATAGAATTTAAAATTCTTCTTCTTACTTATAAGGTTTTGAATAATCAGGTCCTTTCTTATCTTAGGGACCTCATAGTACCATATCACCCCAATAGAGTGCTTCGCTGTCAGACTGCAGGCTTACTTGTAGTTCCTAGGGTTTGTAAGAGTAGAATGGGAGGCAGAGCCTTCAGCTTTCAGGCTCCTCTCCTGTGGAACCAGCTCCCAATTCAGATCAGGGAGACAGACACCCTCTCTACTTTTAAGATTAGGCTTAAAACTTTCCTTTTTGCTAAAGCTTATAGTTAGGGCTGGATCAGGTGACCCTGAACCATCCCTTAGTTATGCTGCTATAGACGTAGACTGCTGGGGGGTTCCCATAATGCACTGAGTGTTTCTTTCTCTTTTTGCTCTGTATGCACCACTCTGCATTTAATCATTAGTGATTGATCTCTGCTCCCCTCCACAGCATGTCTTTTTCCTGGTTCTCTCCCTCAGCCCCAACCAGTCCCAGCAGAAGACTGCCCCTCCCTGAGCCTGGTTCTGCTGGAGGTTTCTTCCTGTTAAAAGGGAGTTTTTCCTTCCCACCGTCGCCAAGTGCTTGCTCACAGGGGGTCGTTTTGACCTTTGGGGTTTTTATGTAATTATTGTATGGCCTTGCCTTACAATATAAAGCGCCTTGGGGCAACTGTTTGTTGTGATTTGGCGCTATATAAATAAAATTGAATTGAATTGAATTGAATTGAACTGGTGTACGAGGCGTTGGAAGCAGCTATGAAATTACACAGTTTGCATACAATTCCTGCTTCATTCGCACTATGTGTGAAGGGGCCCTTAACCTTGGACTTATTGTTCAACCTACACTTCAGACTATTAACTAAGACTGCTTTCTATCACTTCAGTAATGTTGCAAAGATTTGACCTGTCCTGTCTGTGGTTAACACAGAGACATTGATTCCTGCTTTTCCTCGACTGGATTGCTGTAATGTCTCATTTTCTGTCTTACCACAGTCCAGCATCAAAGGTGTCCAACTGCTTCAACATGCTGCTGCTAGAGCCAAATGTCTCCTAATTCACAGTTATATTTTACATTAGTTCATATGTTAATTGCTTCATAGTGTTTCAATGTTGACACAGGTTCATAATTTTTGCTCTTTGAATATGTGTTAATGCTTACACCACATCCAGAAAATATTCACAACGCTTCACTTTTGTTGTGTGTTGGGGGGGTTTGGCTGGACATTTTGGTGTTCTTTTCTTTTCTTTGCTCTCCAGGTGGTATGCAAACTGGTTTTTGTCTGTGGAGAAGGTGCTGGCAGAAGAGTCCTTCACCCTCATCAGCATGATTTGCAGCACCTGTGGATGATGCTCACGTGCAAACTTAAAGACTTTCAGCTGAAGCAGATAATGAGATGGCGTTCTGCATTTAAGCCATGAGTGATTCAAGCAGAATTGCCGGGAACTTGACCTTGTGACGTTCGTTTGTGAGACGCTGAGGACCGCGCCTGGGTTTGAAACATCGTGCCTGTGAAGGAGGACGGGTGAGGGACACATGCTGTCAGCACACATCAGAGGTGATTGATTGTCTGAATAAGTGTTAATAGTAATTTGGTATTTTGTTACGCAGTATATTTGAACATTGATGAGAATTGTGCAGCTCGCTTCTCACGGCCGTGGCGTGCGGACTGATGATCCTCCACCTGTTGTGAGAAGCTGCTCATTTACATAAAGCTTAAATTCAGACCTGAATGTGTTGCTGATAGTGTGTGCCTTTGAAGGATATTAGTTGTAGCTGCTGACTTACCTCACCTTTTCTATCCTTCACAGAGTCGGTTTGTCGTGTCCACCTGGGGGGTGTTTGGCGGTCAACGTGAGTCCAGAAGCACCGGGCTTCGATCCCTTTGGGCGCTGGAGAGCGCGCCGTCCTTCACTCCGCCAGACAAATGCGCTTTTATGTTTGTACACTGAGTATTGCACAAAAGGGGGAAAATAAACTTGTTTTGTTTTTTGGAACCACTTTCTGGTTATTTAGCGCTGGGTTCAGTCAGACGCAGGTCCGCTCCTCAACTCACGTCGGCACATAACAACTTTTCCACATTTTTTATGTTACAGCCTTATTCCAAAATGGATGAAATTCATTTTTTTCCCCCTCAAACTTCAACTCGCAACACCCCATAATGACATTATGTAAAACATTTTGTTTTGGTTGAGATTTCAGCAAATTTATTAAAAATAAAATAAAAAACTAAGAAATCTCATGTACATAAAGCCTGGATACACGGCAAGATAATTAGGTTGATATTGGACCCGATCTCCCCCTTCCGACAATCTTAAAGACGCCCCGACAATTGTGATGAATGGATGGATGGATGAGATTTATTGTCATTGTCATTACAAGTGCAACAACAACGAGATTACGTCCACACTCACATTTCCACAGGCAAGATACAGCAATTAATCCACCATTATTACTTGTTTATCGTAATAATGGCACACATCAGAATTAAGACAACACATGCAGTGAGGAAAATAAGTATTTGAACACCCTGCGGTTTTGCAAGTTCTCCCACTTAGAAATCATGGAGGGGTCTGAAATTTTCATCTTAGGTGCATGTCCACTGTGAGAGACATAATCTAAAAAAAAAAACAAAACTCTGGAAATCACAATGTATAATTTTTAATAATTTATTTGTATGTTACTGCTGCATGTATTTGATCCCCTACCAACCAGCATGAATTCTGTCTCTCACAGACCTGTTCATTTTTCTTTAAGAAGCCCTCTTATTCTGCACTCTTTACCTGTATTAATTGCACCTGTTTGAACTTGTTACCTGTATAAAAGACACCTGTTCACACACTCAATCAATCACACTCCAACCTGTCCACCATAGCCAAGACCAAAGAGCTGTCTAAGGACACCAGGGACAAAACTGTAGACCTGCACAAGGCTGGGATGGACTACAGGACAACAGGCAAGCAGCTTGGTAGAAGACAACAATTGTTATGATTATTTATTAGAAAGTGGAAGAAACACATGACTGTCAATCTCCCTCGGTCTGGGATTCCATGCAAGATCTCACTTTGTGGGGTAAGGATGATTCTGAGAAAGCTCAGAACTACACAGGAGGACCTGGTCAATGACCTGAAGAGAGCTGGGACCACAGTCACAAAGATTACATTAGTAACACATGATGCTATCATGGTTTAAAATCCTGCAGGGCAGCAAGGTCCCCCTGCTCAAGCCAGCACATGTCCAGGCCCATTTGAAGTTCACCAGTGACCATCTGGATGATCCAGAGGAGGCATGGGAGAACGTCATGTGGTCAGATGAGACCAGAATAGAGCTTTTTGGAATCAACTCCACTTACCATGTTTAGAGGATGAGAACAACCCCAAGAAAACCATCCCAACCGTGAAGCATGGGGGTGGAAACATCATACTCTGGGGGTGCTCTTCTGCAAAGGGGACAGGACGACTGCTCCATATTGAAGGGAGGATGGATGGGGTCATGTATTGTGAGATTTTGGCAAACAACCTCCTTCCCTCAGTAAGAGCATTGAAGATGGGTCGTGGCTGGGTCTTCCAGCATGACAATGACCCCAAACACACAGCCAGGGCAACTAAGGACGGGCTCCGTAAGAAGCATTTCAAGGTCCTGGAGTGGCCTGGCCAGTCTCCAGACCTGAACTCAATAGAAAATCTTTGGAGGGAGCTGAAACGCCAAACCTGAAAGATCTAGAGAAGATCTGTATGGAGGAGTGGACCAAAATCCCTGCTGCAGTGTGTGAAAACCTGGTGAAAAACTACAGGAAATGTTTGACCTCTGTAATTACAAACAAAGGCTACTGTACCAAATATTAACATTGATTTTCACAGGTGTTCAAATACTTATTTGCAGCAGTAACATACAAATAAATTATTTAAAAAAATTATACATTGTGATTTCCGGATTTTTTTTTTTTTTTTTTTTTTTAGATCATGTCTCTCACAGTGGACATGCACCTAAGATGAAAATTTCAGACCCCTCCATGATTTCTAAGTGGGAGAACTTGCAAAATTGCAGGGTGTTAAAATACTTATTTTCCTCACTGTATACATTTGACATTGTTTATGTGCACTATCTTGAAACAGTCCGTTTTCCAAATTGAGGCGATGTGACTGTGTGGTTGCCGCTGCAACAGGAGTCGCACCGCCGCTAGCTTGGGGGGAACAGGGACCTGCTGCAGCTAAAACTGCGCAGCCCCCGGAGGGGAAAGAGGAGGGAGGAGGAGATGCGACTGTCCTCGCCGGAGTCCCAAGCTGTTTCTCATAGATTCAGTATTTGCCATGCATGAGTAACGTAATGGTTAAAGTGACATTAAGTCCTCCTTCAACAAAACTTGAATCCATCACTGCAGCTGACACCAGGCCACTGAACAGTCTTTGGTCACTGGATGAAAGCCCGCTCCATCCCTGGAAGTATGTTCAGGGGATGGGTAGGGTAGAATGGGAGAGGTTCGGGAGGGAGTTTTAAATGGATTTGGGGAAGTGGGAAGTGGCACCACTGTTTGAGCCGACTCCACTCTTCTTCTGCTTAGCTGATGACGCTAAAGATAATCTTATCACATATTCCTGCCATGTGTGGTGTGTTAAGAGTGCTCTGATCTGCTTGGAAGGATGACAGGGGCGCGCCGATCCCAAATCGGAGATATTCAGCATATTGTATTGTCTTGGCCCAATATTACAGCATGTGTGGTGTCCTCCAACCACAAACCAGAATGCAGCCTGCTGAATGTGACGTGCAGCCAATCAGAAAGTGAGGTGATGGAAGTACGCCGTGGAAAATAAAATCAGAACAGCTGTTCTGACTTACCAGAAAGTCTGGTGGTCGCGCTGTCTCCACTCCTTTAAAGAACACCTTTTCTTTTTCTATCGTCTCGTTCTATTTTCCCTCTGTTTTAAATAGTCCACAAACTATCTCCGTCTGTTTATACCTGAAGTCACGTTTAATCTCGAGAGATTTTGTGAGATTTACTGTCTGACCTGGGAATGTTCGTGTGTGAAATCTGTTTGTGTGTGGTGTGTTGTTTTCACCGTGTGGCTGAACACCACACACTGTACGACCAAACCTGTCAGATCTATGATGTTTTATCTCCACGTGTGTGGTCTCTCAGGTTTTGGAAACCTACAGATAATTTTAAAATCCTGTCATGTGAACCAATGCTTTAGTAATCACAGCCTTTGTCATGAAGCTCAAAATTGAGCTCAGGAGCCTCCTGTTTCCATTGATCATCCTTGAGATGTTTCTACAGCTTAATCGGAGTTCACTTGGATTAAATTCAGTTGATTGGACATGATTTGATTGGACCTGTCTACATATAAGGTCCCACAGTTGACACAAACCAAGCATGAAGTCAAAGGAATTGTCTGTAAACCTCTGAGACAAAATTGTCTGGAGGCACAAATCTGGGGAAGGGAACAGAAACACTTTTGCTGCTTTGAAAGTCCCAATGAGCACAGTGGCCTCCATCATCTGTAAATGGAAGAAGTTCAGATCCACCATGACTCTTCCTAGAGCTGGCCGCCTATCTAAACTGAGCGATCAGGGGAGAAGGGCCTTAGTCAGGGAAGTGACCAGGAACCTGATGGTCACTCTGTCAGAGCTCCAGCATTCCTCTGTGGAGAGAGGAGAACCTTCCAGAAGGACAATCATCTTTGCAGCAATCCACCAATTAGGCTTGTATGGTAGAGTGTCCAGACGGAAGCCACTCTACCATAAAGAGGGGACCAGAGGGGAGGAGTTTAAACAGTGTATGTCCAGGGTGGGAGGGGTCTGCAGAGATGTTACCAGCTCACTTCCTGGTCCTGGACCAGTATAAGTCCTGGATAGATGGCAGGCTGGCTCCGATGATTTTTTTCTGCAGACTTGACAGTTGGTTGAACTCTGTGCCTGTCAAGTTTGGAGGCAGAGGGAAACCACACAGAGATGAAGATGCATAGGACAAACTGGATGATGGATGTGGAAGATGATGAGCAGTTCCTGGGCAGGTTGAACTTCCCGAGCTGCCTTTTTCCTGATGATTGGCGTCTATGTGGGGAGTCCACTTCAGATCTTGGGAGATGGTGGATCCCAGGAACCAGAAAGTGTCCACAGTAGGCATGGTGTTGTTGAGGATGGAAGCGGGGGGGTTGATGGTGGATTCCTCTTGAAGTCTGCTATCATCTCCACAATCTTAAACAGGTTCAGCTCTTGGTTGAACAGGTTCAGCTCCAGGTTGTTTGGGCCACTTACTGTCTGTAGGCAGCCTCATTGCCATCCTGGATGAGTCCAATGATAGTGGTGTCACCTGCATACTTCAGGAGTTTAACAGAGGGGTTCTCTGCGGTGCACTTGTTTGTATGGAGGGGAACGAACAGTGGGAAGAGCACACACCCCTGAGGGGCTCCAGTGCTGATTATCCGTGTGCTGGATGTGATGCTCCCCAGGCTCACTTGCTGTGTCCTGTCCATCAGGAAGTTGGAGATCCACTGACAAGTGAGAGCTGGCACAGGTTGGAGAGTTTTTTGTCGAGAATGTCTGGGTTGGTGGTGTTGAACTCTGAGCTGAAGTCCACAAACAGGATCCTCATGTTCATCCCTGCAGAGACCAGGTGCTGCAGGATGTAATGCAGACCCATGTTGATTGCATCCTCAACTGACCTCTTTGCCTGGTAGGCAAATTACAGGGGGTCCAGCAGGGGTCTTGCGATGTCCTTCAGGTGGCTCAATACCTGCTGTTCATGACTACAGATGTCAGGGTGACTGGCCTGTAGTCATTTAGCCCTGATATGGAGGGTTCCTTTGGGACTGGGATAATAAAGGAGTGTTTGAAGAAGGAAGGGACCTTGCACAGCTCCAGAGATCTATTGAAGATCCGGGTAAAGATAAGAGCCAGCTGATCAGCACATACTCTTAGACATGAGGGGGAGACACTGTCAGGTCCTGGAGCCTTTTTGATATTTTGTTTGTTTTGTGAAAGTGCTGGCACACCTCCATTTCACAGATCATTAGTGTGGGTGGTGTTGCAGTTGGGGGGGGGGGTCTAGGGGAGCAGGAAGTCCAATGTCATTGGGGTAGGTGAGAGCTGTGTGAAGGTCTCTCTCAAACCTGGAGTAAAACAGGTTCAGCTCCTCAGGGTTCTCCACAGGGTGCGGGGTTGGTCTCCTGTACTTGGTGGCATGCTGAAGACCTCTCCACACTACTGTAGGGTCATTGGCTGAGAATTGCTTTTACAGCCCATCAGAGTAGCTCCTCTTTGCTACTCTGATCTCCTTTGTCAGGGTGTTTCTGCTCTGCTTGTACAGGTCTCTGTTTCCACTTCTGTAGGCATGATCCTTGGCCTGGATGTGCAGCCTCAGTTTCCCAATAAACCAAGGTTTGCTATTGCTGTATGTGCAGAAGGTTTTGGTCTGCACACAAGTTCTCACAAAAACTGATGTAAGATGTCACAGTGTTACAAAGTCCATAAATGTCTGTGGATGCAGCTTCAAAGACACTCCAGTCTGTGCAGTCAAAACAGACCTGTAGCTCCTGCTTCGACTCTTCCGTCCACTTTTTCACCATCTTCACTACAGGCTTTGCAGATTTTAATTTCTGCCTTTAATGTGGGGATGAGGTGGATCAGGCAATGATCAAAGAGTCCCAGAGCTGCACGGGGAACAGAAAGGTATTGGTACTGTATTGTTGTGTAGCAGTGGTCAAGAATGTTCACGTCCCTGGTGGGACACATGATGTGCTGTCTGTATTTATGGAGTTCATGGCTCAGATTTGCTCTGTTAAAATCCCACAAAATGATGAACAGGGAGTGTGGATACTTCCTCTCCATGTCTGTAATCTGATCAGAGAGCTGCTTCTGAGTCTCCATTACGCACGCCTGTGGTGGAATATACACGCTGACCAGCACGAACAAGGAGAACTCCTGTGGTGAATACAACAGGCGACAGTTTATGAATAAAGTTTCCAGTTGAGGGCTGCACATCTTCTTCAGCACCGTGACATCTGGGCACCAACCTTCATTTATATAAAAGCATGTTTGGCCTTCTCTTGTTTTCCCAGAGAGCTTCGTTACGTGGTCCGTGCACAGCAGATGGAAGCTGGGAAGGTGCAGAGCGCTGTTGGGGATATGTTCACTGAGCCAGGTTCTAGTGAAACACAGTGCGGTGGATCTCCCAAAGTTTGAGATTTCATGGTGAGGAGCAGCAATAATTCATCCGTCTTGTTTGGTAGAGAGCATACGTTGGTGAGGTGGATAGATGGGAGCGCCATAAATACTTATGTACATGTGCTTTGTGAGATTTTTATTTTTAATAAATTTGCAACAAAAAACTTTTTTTCATGTTGTCATTATGGGGTGTTGTGAGTAGAATTTTGAGAGAAAAAAATAATTTCATCCATTTTGGAATAAGGCTGTAACATAACAAAATGTGGAAAGAGTGTAAAGATGTGGAAAGATGCACTGTATGTGAGCCATAGAATCTTCTCTTGGATTTAATTTTGTTTTATCAGATAAATTCCTGATGTCAGAAAACTTCCTGCTCCATGTGGCAAAAGAAGGCTAGGGTTAGGGTTAGTATTTATTGGAATATTGGGTAGGAACCTTCTGTGCCTCCAAGGAGAACACAGATGTTTTGATGCAGTCACTTCTCCATGATAATTTGAAGTGCCCAACTAGACACAGGAAAAACATCCACTTAATCCAACTTTGGTCTCAGAGAGAAAAACAACAAGTGCACTTAATATCATGGATGTAAGGAGAAAGCTACACCAGGAAGTACCACAAAGACTTCAGAGTTGTAGGTCCCTAACCCAGGAACCTCATATACAAAGCGTGCAATTGGTGCAATCTGACGTGAGCATGTATTCAGGATTTACTTCCAAATGAGGATAATTGGCTCATAAACCGATTTCGTTTACCAATGTCACTGTCATTGGAGTTGTGCACAGAACTGCGGTCGGCCCAGAGCGCAATACGGCGAGGAGCCAGGGGTTGTCTGTGCCCACACAGGTGCTGACCACACTGGACATCCTGGCATCAGGGGCATTCCAGTGTGAGCTGGCTGATCGGTCAGGAGTGTGCCAGTCAACCTTGCGCAGAGGCACCAGCTGTGTGGAATGCAATCATCCTAATGTTGTCCAGGTACATTCCAACATTACAGTGCATTTTGCAGGGAGAGCAGGTTTCTTGAATTTAATCAGAGCTATTAACTGCACACATTTTGCTATAAAGGCACCATCACATGATGAATGTGTTTTTGTTAATAGGAAACATTTTCATTCCATCAATGTTCAAATCATATGTGGTGCACAAATGTGCATCCGGCAGCTGGCACGGTGCACCATGGGGGGCTGCTTGTGTTAAAACAGTTATTTGTGTAATTGTTCTGAACAAAAACCAGTGCAGACACATTTGGGCATTGTTGGGATGGTGCTTTTCATCACACTATCACACAAGTGTAAACAATAAGACCTGAGTCAACCAATCAGTAATATCACACAATTACCTTTTAGGCACAACCCCGCGTGATTGTTGATGGAAGAAGGATGACCAGGACTCAGTTCAGTTCTCAGACTGACCTCACCTTTATTACAGAGAATGATCCAAAATAACAGTGACAGAGAGTCTCTGGGTTCACGCTTCGTTTGCCTGAGCAATCAGACATAGTCTGGAGTGCTGTCAGACGTTCTGAACAGGAACCCCGTCTACCTCTTCTTGAACCCATATACAGTATAATAGACTTTGCGTCACTATGCTAATATGTTGTATTCTTCCTTGACTGGTCTACTTCTCATCCTGCGTGCAGTGCAGACTTCTTTCTTCACATGTCCAAGTGCTGATCATGCACTGCGAATGACCTAAAAAGAAGATATCATGCAGAACCCCCACCATCCTGCCTAAACTGCACATGTCACCCCTGATTGCCCAGTAACACAGACAACTTGACCTCATCCCCTGATTGCCCAGTAACACAAACAACTTGACCTCGTACATTCCCATCTTCCTGTTTCCACTTTCCCACAACAGTTTCAGTTACATGAATCATCAAAAAATAGAAAAACACGTTTTCACATTTCTCCTACTTCAATACTGGCTTATCAGCAGATTTTAGCATGCAAAGGCACAGTGGTTTTTATTCAGGTTGCAATAGAAAGACAAGCTAGCATAAGAAAATGTAACTAATAAAGAATAAAATCAATGTATTTACAATTCCCCCTTTGACTTCAGCTATCTGAGGTCAACACCTTAAGGCATGGTTTCCAATTCAGGTCGATTCGATATGAAAATTAAATTCCCACCAATGCTCCAATACTCAAATCAAACCAATTTACTGCCAAAAATGTAGGCATATGGGCAAGCATCAATTGACCCCACCGTAGTACCCCTGTGCCGTACCCTCATAGCCAGTCTTAGTGAGTCAGAGTCCCACAGAGAGAAGGTCAAGTAATCGTGACTGCTGCCTGCCATAGTAGAGAAGCTTGAATCTTCGACTGGACTGGGTTGCTTGACGTGAGGACGTTTCGCTTCAAATCACAGAAGCTTCCTGGGCTAAAATTCTTGCTCTGGTAGTCTGACTTCTGTCTTGACTCTTGTAGAGAAGAATAAACCAGAAGCCAACAAAAGCTGGAGTTTTTTAACCTAACCAGACCCCACCTACCGAGAGGCTGACTGCTATAGGCTAGTGACTAAACAATAGCTATAATTAGCACCTATTGTGCTCTAGTTAGCACTCTCCTAATGATAACTGTGCTAACTAGAGCACAATAGGTGCTAATTAGAGCTATTGTTTAGTCACTAGCCTATAGCAGTCAGCCTCTCGGTAGGTGGGGTCTGGTTAGGTTAAAAAACTCCAGCTTTTGTTGGCTTCTGGTTTATTCTTCTCTACAAGAGTCAAGACAGAAGTCAGACTACCAGAGCAAGAATTTTAGCTGAGGAAGCTTCTGTGATTTGAAGCGAAACGTCCTCACATCAAGCAACCCAGTCCAGTCGAAGATTCAAGCTTCTCTACTATGGAAACCACCTGGACAACTGAGAGCCTACACAGAAACATTGCCTGCCTTAGGTTGTCCGGGGTGGGATCTTACCCGTCATGGGCTTTCCAGCCTTCCATACTCACCTGAGAAAGAATACCAACTAGGCAGGGGTACCAAGGGGTGAGGGAACAACCATTTGAGGTGTCATAAGCAAACTGTTTAAATTTTCACAGATCATCAAATTTGTAGGATCATTGAAAGTGAGTTGAAGTACCTTCCTAGTAATTTAGCTAAGAATAGATCTGTTGGATCGATCAGTGCTTAAATCAATAAATTACAGTATTATTAAAAATAATAATACTAATAATAAATAAATAAATAGAACAAAGACAGGATCAGATGTTTATAACTGCCATTTTTTGGAAAGGATCTAAGGCCCACATTCAGTTTAGCCCCCAACCCTGCACCTTGATGGTGTGTAAGCAGTTACCCATATCAGTAGCAAAGATGGTGTAAGCAGTTCTTTGTTGCCAGATTAAGAGCAGCAAGCGTTTTTCATTGCACAGTGCATCATGGAAAACATCTACAGTGCACATAAGTGAATCACTAAAAAGTCAATAAAATAAAACAATAAAAAGTGATTAAAGAAGATGGAAAATTCAAACACAGAATACATCCTCAACCTATAAGTTTGTGGCCTCTTAAAAATATCGTGGCTAATATGGGTTAACACTTAGTAATGCAACTTTTTATTCAGGCAGTAAAAACATACTGGTCTTCACTGAAGGTCTGGTTTCATTAGCTGAGTGCTGTGCAAAGCATGCACAGACATTTGAAGGTAATTCATGAACCTAAATAAGTAATAGACACAATCCAGAAATAATATTACAAGTTCAGTAAACTTAATTTTCCATACTATGAAGAGATACTTGTTTCTATAAAGTCTTTTGAAATCAACTACGTAGAAGAACAAAAAGTCAATGCTTTCAGGACAGTTATTCCAAATGTTTACACATTTTCTCACAGAGACAGTTATTTTCCCCTTCCCTAGAAATGTATTTTTTCATTCACTCAGTTATTTATATTTTTTGTAGTTTTATCTTCGGATTACCAAATAATAATGTTCCTCCCAAGTTGTAACTGGAGTCCTTAACTTTAAAGAGATTTGGAACATGTTGGAATAGAAGTTTTTTTTTTGTTTTGTTTTGTATTGTAATGTAATCAACGAAGTCCATGGATTTCAGGATGTTTCAGCAAATAAATAGTGGGTTAGTTGGCTCAAGATAAGGTTTATTACTGATGGTTTTCATTCACTCATGTTCAATTAGTGTTTGTTTGACATACATTTCCCCAAACCTCAATGCAGTATGTCGTAAATGGAGCTATTAATGAATAATAGAAAGTGATTAGTGAATATTAAGAGAGGAAACTGGGCTTTATACAGAATTGCCATTCATTTTAACATTTTGGAGTTAACATATTTTTTTTGGATGTTCTCCAGCTTAATTTATCATCAATAGTAACTCCAACAAATTTGGTTTCAGTTACAATTTCAGTTTCAACATCATGTATTATTCGAAATATCATGGACTTTATTTTACAGATATGAATTGATAATTTGTTTGAATCAAACCATTGTGTGAAGGTCTCTAGTTTCTTCACCATATCAAAAATGATCCCCACATGTAAGCTTTAAAAATTCTGAGTTTATTAATACACTCAACAAAAATATAAACGCAACACTTTTGGTTTTGCTCCCATTTTGTATGAGATGAACACTCAAAGATCTAAAACTTTTTCCACATACACAATATCACCATTTCCCTCAAATATTGTTCACAAACCAGTCTAAATCTGTGATAGTGAGCACTTCTTTGCTGAGATAATCCATCCCACCTCACAGGTGTGCCATACCAAGATGCTGATTAGACACCATGATTAGTGCACAGGTGTGCCTTAGACTGCCCACAATAAAAGGCCACTCTGAAAGGTGCAGTTTTGTTTTATTGGGGAGGGATACCAGTCAGTATCTGGTGTGACCACCATTTGCCTCATGCAGTGCAACACATCTCCTTCGCATAGAGTTGATCAGGTTGTCAATTGTGGCCTGTGGAATGTTGGTCCACTCCTCTTCAATGGCTGTGTGAAGTTGCTGGATATTGGCAGGAACTGGTACACGCTGTCATTTACGCCGGTCCAGAGCATCCCAAACATGCTCAATGGGTGACATGTCTGGTGAGTATGCTGGCCATGCAAGAACTGGGACATTTTCAGCTTCCAAGAATTGTGTACAGATCCTTGCAATATGGGGCTGTGCATTATCCTGCTGCAACATGAGGTGATGTTCTTGGATGTATGGCACAACAATGGGCCTCAGGATCTCGTCACGGTATCTCTGTGCATTCAAAATGCCATCAATAAAATGCACCTGTGTTCTTCGTCCATAACAGACGCCTGCCCATACCATAACCCCACCGCCACCATGGGCCACTCGATCCACAACACTGACATCAGAAAACCGCTCACCCACACGACGCCACACATGCTGTCTGCCATCTGCCCTGAACAGTGTGAACCGGGATTCATCCGTGAAGAGAACACCTCTCCAATGTGCCAAATGCCAGCGAATGTGAGCATTTGCCCACTCAAGTCGGTTATGACGACGAACTGGAGTCAGGTCGAGACCCCGATGAGGATGACGAGCATGTAGATGAGCTTCCCTGAGACGGTTTCTGACAGTTTGTGCAGAAATTCTTTGGTTATGCAAATTGACTGTTTCAGCAGCTGTCCGAGTGGCTGGTCTCAGATGATCTTGGTGGTGAACATGCTGGATGTGGAGGTCCTGGGCTGGTGTGGTTACACGTGGTCTGCGGTTGTGAGGCTGGTTGGATGTACTGCCAAATTCTCTGAAACGCCTTTGGAGACGGCTTATGATAGAGAAATGAACATTCAATACACGAGCAACAGCTCTGGTTGACATTCCTGCTGTCAGCATGCCAATTGCACGCTCCCTGGCATTGTGGCATTGTGCTGTGTGATAAAACTGCACCTTTCAGAGTGGCCTTTTATTGTGGGCAGTCTAAGGCACACCTGTGCACTAATCATGGTGTCTAATCAGCATCTTGATATGGCACACCTGTGAGGTGGGATGGATTATCTCAGCAAAGGACAAGTGCTCACTATCACAGATTTAGACTGGTTTGTGAACAATATTTGAGGGAAATGGTGATATTGTGTATGTGGAAAAAGTTTTAGATCTTTGAGTTCATCTCATACAAAATGGGAGCAAAACCAAAAGTGTTGCATTTATATTTTTGTTGAGTGTATGGACACACTGATGCCTGTTTTGTAAATAGCCAGCTATCTAGCCCTGTGTCAACCCCTGATATCATATTATCATATTAAACATGTTTAATTTTTTTTGCGTCCTCTGCTCGACGCAGAATTAAGTGGTTTCAGTGCAAGTTAGAGCAACAGGACGGTACTCAGCGTGACTGGAAGCCACACACTCACAAGACAACATTACCCTACACCAATTTATGATTACTGCTGTGTTCCATTGTTCCCACAGTATAAATCACGCAGGATTGTTTTTATATGGTGTACACAATGCAGTAAAACTACACGCTCAAAAAATACAGAAAAAAAATGCTGATTGCAGAAGCTGCAAATGCTTTTAAACACTTTTGTGAGAAGACTCTCACAAAAGTGTTTAAATAAAATCCATAAGTCCTGCTCACAGACTGATTGCCAGAGACAGGAGATGTCCTCATCCATTAAAAAGTCTGGACATCTCCAGTCCACTCACAGACGATTCCTTCATCTGCGCACATGTGAACTTAAAAAAAGTAAGAAAAAAAACCCTGTCTGGCTGCAGGCAATTAGTTCCTTGTTCTCCGCTCAAACTTTCTCATCACAGTTAAAAAAGAACAAAAGAGTTCCGGTTATGGCATCGGAGTGATGCACGAAAGTTGCTCCCTGATACTTAAGACTTTTTCTTTAAATTACACACTGAATTTTCTTACAAATTTTGCTTATTAAGCTGTAAGAAGCTCCATTACACTGCAATGGAAGTCAGAATGAGTAAATCTCTCAGCAGCCGTGGTAAAACTCAACCTCAGCTAACTCAGCACTTCAGCCTACCCGATAAAGAGGCTAACAGGACGGCTAACGATGAAGCAACTAGCGCGGAGCCGCTAACATCAAATACATTAGTTGGCGAGTTGGGGAAGCTGCATAAAAGTGTAACAGGTGAGCTCACTGCTTCGATGAATGCCGCACTGGCTCCAATGCAAGCCTCACTTCAAATGATCACCGAGACCGTAACTTCACATACCACCACCATCGCTGCTACGGAGACAGCCCTCACTGCTCACTCAGATGGAATTGCCGCTTTAGAGAAGGATGTGACCGCGCTGAAATCACAACTGGATATTGCCAAGCAGGAGAATGAGAAACTTCAGCTGGCCATGGAGGACCTGATCTCACGCTCTAAAAGAAAGAACCTCCAGGTAATCGGTGTCCCGGAGGGAACCAACTCCCAGCTCTTCATGGCCACACTTCTAAAGAAAGTGACCGTGGATGCACTGCAAGACGTGGACCTTGAGCTAGAAGGTGTGCATCGCAGTCTGACTCCAAAACCGCTTCAAGGATCCCAGCCCTTTATTGTCCGCTTTCACAATTATATCCACAAAGAAAATGTGTTGCAGTGGGCAAAGAAAAACCACAACATCTCGTACTTGGGACAGTCCATCAGGATTATTGACGATTTCAGCCACACAATCGCCAAGAAGCAGGCCAGCATCAACGAGGTGAAGAGCCAGCTCTACAAAGATGGAATACAATTTGGTATTATTTATCCAGCCTGCCTGCGGATCACCATGAATGGACAGACGCGCATTTTTGACTTGGCTGAGGAGGTGGAACGATTCTATTTGGGACAACAGAAGTAGGTGAAAATGCGGACTCAGATAAAAGTGATTGGTTCATTGAAAACTGTATGAAAAAAAAAAAAAGCTTTTCTGGTATCAATAGGAACATTTTTTTCAGTCTCTCTGTTACAAAGAACATGGTTGATTTTGTCTATAAGTGTGTAACAATTGATTGGTAATTAAGGGAAGTAAACTAAATAGCTGGTAACCAGAGGTTGGTTATTTCTCCTGGTAGCTCATCTTGTTTTTTATTTTTACTTCGTTTCTGGGTGAGTTTAGGACAAGTTTAGTGTTCTTTTTGTTGCTTTTTTATTGTTTTTTTTTCTGTATTTCTACAACTAATTTACAACTAATTCTCTCTGTTGCAGTGTTCATACTATTATATCTTTGCTCCACTGGTAGCATGCCATTTATGCCAGTATTTCTCCCAAAATCCTTTTTTAAAGAACTAGATAGGAACATTTCAACTTTTATCTGGGCGGGTAAGACTCCAAGGGTAAAATATTCAACCCTACAAAGACCTAAAAATGATGGAGGCCTCGCACTACCAAATTTCTTGAAAGGTTATTGGGCAGCCAATATCCAAAAAATTTACATGTGCTATAACTCCCCTAAAACAGACTGGTGTCAAATGGAGGCTCGTTCATGTAGCTCTGTCTCTCTAGCAACTTTGGTCTGTGCCCCTCTGAACTCATATCCTACAAATTATACTTCAAACCCAATCGTTTTATCTACAGTAAAGATTTGGAAGCAATTTCTATGCCAGTTTAAAATTTTTTCTGCTTCCACATTAGTGCCCATTTGTGACAATCATTTATTTACACTGTTGGGTTTGCACCCTGTTTTTAAAGAAATGAGAGGCACAAACACTGAAAAGAAACCAGTCAGAGAGAGACAAATATATATTTTTTGCTCTGCGCAGAGGAGGAGAACAATGAAGCAGCTTCTAAGTGCTAAGCTACAAAGCTCTCCTAAAATCTCCCCTCTGGCCCAGCCTTTTATTTAGTTCAACATGAGAAAAAACAAACAAGGACAGTCGGGAGAGGTTACACATGAGTCATGTCTGCAAGAGGGTGATAGCAAAGCGAGGTAACAGCTGAAACCTTCCATTCCTGCAACATGAGCCTTGTGGCTCGTCAAAGCAGGATAAGGCAAAATGAAAAATAGTTTGCTCAATCATGAAGAATGCAGACAACAAGTCTTTCTTTCTAAAACCTCCTCTTCTCACAAAGAGGAAAAATAATAAGCATAAACTATAAGAAAATAAATAATAATAATATAAGCATAAACTAAAGAAAATAAATGATAATAAGAGCATGAACTATATAAAATCCTTGACATAATCCTCCCTGTTTATCGTTTATTTACATAAGTTTGTCATGTCCAAAACACACTTCAATAGAAAATTTGTCCACTTTAACCACTTGTCTTATTACATTTTCAGCTAAAGCTTCATAGGCTAAGAGTGTATTAACTCATCACGTCAACAGTTCAAGCTTGAACTGGAGTTGTGAGCTTTTCAATATCATCATAATTCTCAACACAGTCATTATAGTTTTCTCCACTAAGGTCTGACTGTTTCAATGCTTGATATTTTGGCATAGTTTGTTGGAAAGCCAGATTACACTGTACAAATGTATTTGACACCATTTTGCCAACCATTGTTTTGATACAAGGGATCACACAACACATGCAAAGTCCATTCAGAATTAGGACTATAATAACAGGTGTCACCATTTTCAATAGTAACTGCCACCATGGTCCTGAAGTCAACCAGGACCAGGGATTCCACCGGTTCACGGCTAGGGTGTCTTTATGCATTGCATCACAAAGTTTATTCAGCTCTTCCAATGCGTCCTGCACATCCACTGAATGAATGGAGTCTGGGATGAAAGTACAGCATGTTGTGTTCAGCAGAACACAAACTCCTCCCTGTGAACCAGTAAGCAAGTCTAAAACCATGCGATTTTGCATCACCATGGTACGTAAAGCATCTATTTCAGTGTTTTGAGCTGCTACTATTTTCTCAGTTACATTCATGAACAGACCCAATCGATAATTCAGAGTTTCAATCATTAATGAATTTTTTACCACTCCTATCCAGGGGAACAGTGAATGTGCTATTTTATCTCCTACAGACCACAATTTTTGGTCCTTTGGTACATCCGAGCCCCACATGTGATCATGTGGTAACACATCTGGGTATATCGATCTCCTCCGTCTGGTGCTGCCATTCTTCTCTGTGGAGGTCCTTGACACTACCACATATGTATGGTCAGTCACCTGGGTAGGTGCACACACACCACCCCAATTTGGTGGGAGACTCATGTACAGTCTGGAACCACAATGCCAATAGATGTCATCATACACCGGAGTACCATTTACAGGTGGTAGCAAAAACTTACTAACATAAGCACATGATTCATCTATTCCCCATGGACAGGAGCCTGTATAATTACATCCCCGTCCAATGTGATGAAGATAAGTACCATCCACATATTATGTTTTGGTTAGGCTTAAATTATTTGATAAAACATACGTTTGGGTACACAGACGTTTCTTAATTTTACCTACAGTTTTATTCCCTGTGCCGTAAAAGCAAATCGGGAATGGCCGTTGTGATGACAATTTAACATATGATGATATTTTTTGCGTTTCCCTTAAATCTAGTCAATGGAGCAGCACTTGGGCACGCTTGTACGTCCTCTGTTGAAATCCCTATCATATAAGTGGTTGCACTGAGGCAAGTGGTGTTACATCTTATCAGATTTGCTGAGAACTGCTGCCCCCGAAATACAGTTTGATTATGCATCCGTATGATAAGACATTCTGTCACCCTAGCAGGGTACGGTTTAGCCGTCAGAGCTGGGTGTGTTGAGGATATAGGTATTTGCCTATATCTCATGCCAATTATTGCATGAGATAATTATAGTGGGTGATTTTAACATCCACACAGATGCTAAGAATGACAGCCTCAACACTGCATTTAATCTGTTATTAGACTCTATCGGCTTTGCTCAAAAAGTAAATGAGTCCACCCACCACTTTAATCATATCTTAGATCTTGTTCTGACTTATGGTATGGAAATAGAAGACTTAACAGTATTCCCTGAAAACTCCCTTCTGTCTGATCATTTTTTAATAACATTTACATTTACCCTGATGGACTACCCTGCAGTGGGGAATAAGTTTCATTACACTAGAAGTCTTTCAGAAAGTGCTGTAACTAGGTTTAAGGATATGATTCCTTCTTTATGTTCTCTAATGTCATATACCAACACAGAGCAGAGTAGCTACCTAAACTCTGTAAGGGAGTTAGAGTATCTCGTCAATAGTTTTACATCCTCTTTGAAGACAACTTTGGATGCTGTAGCTCCTCTAAAAAAGAGAGCTTTAAATCAGAAGTGCCTGACTCCGTGGTATAACTCACAAACTCGTAGCTTAAAGCAGATAACCCGTAAGTTGGAGAGGAAATGGCGTCTCACTAATTTAGAAGATCTTCACTTAGCCTGGAAAAAGAGTTTGTTGCTCTATAAAAAAGCCCTCCGTAAAGCTAGGACATCTTTCTACTCATCACTAATTGAAGAAAATAAGAATAACCCCAGGTTTCTTTTCAGCACTGTAGCCAGGCTGACAAAGAGTCAGAGCTCTATTGAGCTGAGTATTCCATTAACTTTAACTAGTAATGACTTCATGACTTTCTTTGCTAACAAAATTTTGACTATTAGAGAAAAAATTACTCATAACCATCCCAAAGATGTATCGTTATCTTTGGCTGCTTTCAGTGATGCCGGTATTTGGTTAGACTCTTTCTCTCCGATTGTTCTGTCTGAGTTATTTTCATTAGTTACTTCATCCAAACCATCAACATGTTTATTAGACCCCATTCCTGCCAGGCTGCTCAAGGAAGCCCTACCATTATTTAATGCTTCGATCTTAAATATGATCAATCTATCTTTGTTAGTTGGTTATGTACCACAGGCCTTTAAGGTGGCAGTAATTATACCATTGCTTAAAAAGCCATCACTTGACCCAGCTATCTTAGCTAATTATAGGCCAATCTCCAACCTTCCTTTTCTCTCAAAGATTCTTGAGAGGGTAGTTGTAAAACAGCTAACTGATCACCTGCAGAGGAATGGTCTATTTGAAGAGTTTCAGTCAGGTTTTAGGATTCATCATAGTACAGAAACAGCATTAGTGAAGGTTACAAATGATCTTCTTATGGCTTCGGACAGTGGACTTATCTCTGTGCTTGTTCTGTTGGACCTCAGTGCTGCTTTTGATACTGTTGACCATAAAATTTTATTACAGAGATTAGAGCATGTCATAGGTATTAAAGGCACTGCGCTGCGGTGGTTTGAATCATATTTGTCTAATAGATTACAGTTTGTTCATGTAAATGGGGAATCTTCTTCACAGACTAAAGTTAATTATGGAGTTCCACAAGGTTCTGTGCTAGGACCAATTTTATTCACTTTATACATGCTTCCCTTAGGCAGTATTATTAGACGGTATTGCTTAAATTTTCATTGTTACGCAGATGATACCCAGCTTTATCTATCCATGAAGCCAGAGGATACACACCAATTAGCTAAACGGCAGGATTGTCTTACAGACATAAAGACATGGATGACCTCTAATTTCCTGCTTTTAAACTCAGATAAAACTGAAGTTATTGTACTTGGCCCCACAAATCTTAGAAGCATGGTGTCTAACCAGATTGTTACTCTGGATGGCATTTCCCTGATCTCTAGTAATACTGTGAGAAATCTTGGAGTCATTTTTGATCAGGATATGTCATTCAAAGCGCATATTAAACAAATAAGTAGGACTGCCTTTTTGCATTTACGCAATATCTCTAAAATCAGAAAGGTCTTGTCTCAGAGTGATGCTGAAAAACTAATTCATGCATTTATTTCCTCTAGGCTGGACTATTGTAATTCATTATTATCAGGTTGTCCTAAAAGTTCCCTAAAAAGCCTTCAGTTGGTTCAGAGTAGAATGGGAGGCAGAGCCTTCAGCTTTCAGGCTCCTCTCCTGTGGAACCAGCTCCCAACTCAGATCAGGGAGACAGATACCCTCTCTACTTTTAAGATTAGGCTTAAAACTTTCCTTTTCGCTAAGGCTTATAGTTAGGGCTGGATCGGGTGACCCTGGACCATCCCTTGGTTATGCTGCTTTAGACGTAGATTGTGGGGGGGTTCCCATGATGCACTGTTTCTTTCTCTTTTTGCTCCGTATGCATCACTCTGCATTTAATCATTAGTGATCGATCTCTGCCCCCCTTCACGGCATGTCTTTTTCCTGTTTTTTTCCCTCAGCCCCAACCAGTCTCAGCAGAAGACTGCCCCTCCCTGAGCCTGGTTCTGCTGGAGGTTTCTTCCTGTTAAAAGGGAGTTTTTCCTTCCCACTGTGGCCAAGTGCTTGCTCATAGGGGGTCGTTTTGACCGTTGGGGTTTTTCATAATTATTGTATGGCCTTGCCTTACAATATGGAGCGCCTTGGGGCAACTGTTTGTTGTGATTTGGCGCTATATAAGAAAAAAGTTGATTGATTGATTGATTTGCGAACAAACATAACAATTAGTAACATGTAATTCCATAGCCAATAAATGAACATATCTGTACCACATATTAGTATGGTATATATGAGGGTGTCCATCTGTCTCATTCACATTATGAATAAACCTCTTCTGACGTTGCTTGCGTTGTTCTCTGGCTCAGTCCACAGTGAGCTGCAATTCTTGGGTCAACCACCAGGCCAGGAATCCGAGGAGCACAAAACACACTAAGATCACAACGCAACTGGCTGCCCTACCAACAGTCCGGCAGCAGCGGCGCTGAGCACGCCGCTCCGGGGTCTGCTGTAATTCAGTCATGATTGCTAGGATACAGTGTTGTTAACCAACCTCACCTAATAGTGCAAGGATCTCCCTGCTTCACTGGCATTGAGACAATCTACTGCTAATTAAATAGACTCCCTTTGTAGCCAGACTTCCCCTTACACTGTGGAGGAAGCCAACACCCGCTGTATCTTACAGTGACTTAGATGTATCCACGTTGATCTCTCCGCTATCTTTACTGCAGTTGGTGTTGTTAACAGCACTTGGTATGGACCTTCCCAACGAGGACTGGACCAGTTCTTCCTCTTAATCACTCTGATGAATACCCAGTCTCCTGGCTGGACTACTGGAAGTGTTATATAGCTGGGTGGCCTGGCTGCCTTTTTGTTTCTGTCCTTTGTTTCTCCTTCCAGGTGGTTTGCATTTGGGACTGAGTGGCTGTGTTGCTGAGGTTATCAGGACCTCACCCTGATCACCTGCGGCTCGTCAGGACTCACAGCTGAGGTGCATCTATATGGATTGGAACATGGTGGCATTTAAGACTGGAGTATACAGTGTGTATTTGCCAGAGACTCGACCTTGTGACCAGACGGGTGAGATCGTCGTCTCGGGAGCCATCTCATCATCAGTGGATGCAGAGAACGTCCAGGGTTTGATGCACGGTCTGTGAAAGAGGAGGGGGTGAGGTCTCACGCTCGTCAGCACACTTCCTGAGGTACGTTAGATTTTGTGACTAACATTTATACAGTCAGTAAATGTGGTGTCCCTCACACCTTATTATATTGAGCTGTACGTTAGTCATGTATCGGCTTCCACTGCAGTGGAGTTATGTGAACTGGATGTTCCATGCCTGCAGGTTGGGAAGTTGATTAGTAATCAAGCCAGGAAGTGTTTGCTGTTTGTACACCTTTAAGTGTTCTCTCTGTGTGTAGAGTGTGGACTCACATAATGGTTCCTTCTTTCACAGACTCGGTTTGTTGCGGCCACCTGGGGAGTGTCGGCGGGGTCCTTGGGTCCGAACAGCTTCTGGCTCTGGACCGTTAGCGCTGCTGGGAGCGCACCACGCCAGACCGCACCTTCTGTTATTTTTGTATCACTGTTATGTATTAAATTCAGTTAGCCTTTGTACCGTGCTCTGCTTATTTCATACTGGGTCCTTCAAACGCTGGTCGGTTCTCCGAGCTGCGTCCGACACATAACAGGAAGGCCATCCTGTGGAAGATCAAAATTATTCGGCAGTAAATGTGTTTGAGTTATCTCTTTCTGTGTTAATGTCTTTTTCATAAAATCTGCTAATGTTTGTTCCTCATCTGCTGTTTTAGTATCCATGTCAAAAATTGGTAGACGATATGGTCGTCCATAAAGTATCTCAAATGGTATTAAACCTGATGGTGTTGGTGTTATTCTCATATACAATTTTACTAGGTCCAAACATTCAATCCAGGTTCGTTTTGTCTCTTCCATACATTTCCTTAATCTTATTTTTATTGTGCCCTTTGTCCTTTCCACTAATCCTGCACTTTGTGGGTGGTAAGCACAATGATGTTTTAACTTAATTTTCATGTGTTCTACTCTTTGTACAACTTCATTTCCAAAATGTGTTCCATTATCACTGTACAATGTCTCTGGTATTCCATAATACGGAATAATTGTCTTACACAGTGCTTTTGCTACTGTTAAAGCATCCGCTTTTTGTGATGGAACAATTTCTACCCATTATGAAAAGGCATCAATTAATACTAGACAGTATTGATAAGGTCCACATCGATTTATTCAATAAAGTCAATCAATCAATCAATCAATCAATCAATCAATTTTTTTTATATAGCGCCAAATCACAACAAACAGTTGCCCCAAGGCACTTTATATTGTAAGGCAAGGCCATACAATAATTATGTAAAACCCCAACGGTCAAAACGACCCCCTGTGAGCAAGCACTTGGCTACAGTGGGAAGGAAAAACTCCCTTTTAACAGGAAGAAACCGCCAGCAGAACCAGGCTCAGGGAGGGGCAGTCTTCTGCTGGGACTGGTTGGGGCTGAGGGAGAGAACCAGGAAAACCAGGAAAAAAAAGTCCATATGAACAATTTGAAAAGGATACTGTGGTTTTGGGAATTGCCCTCTCCGGGGTCTTATACTTCCCTGTGGGTTGTGTTTCAATCAGGTAACACAGGCTTTACAAAAACATTTTTTGAGTATAAATTAAATCCATAGGTAGTAAAGTATTGGTCTACCATATATACCATCCCCCCTGTTGACACATGTGTTAACCCATGCGTCGCAATTGCGGCTGCTTTGAATAAGCTTTTGGGTAGGATGGGTTTGTTATGTACACAATAAAGTCCTTTGGGGTTTGGGGTTGCCCCATTTTTCAACCACAAATGTCATTCCTGCGCTGGTGCCTGTTTTTGCATATCCAATAAAAGGTCAGAATCTATTAATGGTTCATTGTCTGTCTGAACTGTGTAAATAGAAGAAGTACCATATCGACCAGCTGCTGCTTCTTTCGCTATTTTGTCTGCGAGACAGTTTCCTCTGGAGACAAAATCTCTCTGGTGTGGGCTGCGCATTTACATAATGCCAGGTGTGATGGTAATGTCACTGCTTCTAGCAAATTTGTGAGTAAGCCTGCATGTGTCACTGGTTTCCCTGTAGAGGTTATCGTACCTCTTTGTTGCCATTGTTTTGCAAAGAACCAAATTGTTGAAAATGCATATTGACTATCTGTATAGACTGTCAGTTTCTGTCCTTTAGCCAAGATACAAGCTCTGGTTAATGCAATGAGTTCTGCAGCTTGGGCTGATTTAAAATGATCGATCTGTTTTGCTTCAATAACAGTATTTGGTAATTGAACAACAGCATAGCCTGTTAATGTCTGTCCTTTCTGATCTTTGAAACATGAGCCATCCACAAAGTAATGTAGTCCATCTGTAAATGGTTCGTCTGTTAAGTCTGGTCGAGGTAACTATTGTTTCTGTGTGTCTGCCAAACAATCGTGTGGTTCACCATCTGTCTCAGTAGGTAGGAGCGTGGCAGGATTCAAGGTGTTGCATCTTTCAATGGTAATATATGGCTGAGACAATAGCATTGCTGTATAAGCTATCTGTCTAGCAGGCGATAAGAATGTATCCAAACGTTTGGAATAATAGCCAACTGGTTTATTTTTATTACCATGTTGTTGTAGCAAGACTGCACACATGAATCCCCGTTTTGTGTCCACCATGAGAGTGAATGGCTTGGCATAATTGGGCAGAGATAATACTGTGGAACTCACAAGTTCTTGTTTAAGAGCTGTAAACTGTTCTTCAGCTTCTTTATTCCACTGTATTTTGTCAGTCATATCCATTGGTATAGAGTGTATTAAATCCTGCAATTTCTGCACCTTCTCTGCATAACATGGAATCCAGGCTCTGCAATAATTACAGATACCTAAAAAGGTCATCATTTCCTTTTTCTGCTTCAGGTTTTAATGGATATTGTTTGATCCGTGGTCTCCAATCAGATCGTGGCTTAATTTTGACTGGCGGAATATTTTTCAACAGTCCTACATCTGTGGGTGCATTCACCCAGAGATGAGGAGGCAGTTTGGCCAATAAAGTCTCATCTTCCTGTGTCAACAACACAGATGTTGTTAAATTTCAATCGTCCAGATCTACTTCATGTATCACCGGTGTTGTCCAAGCACTTACAAACATGTATTTCCGATACAAGCCTGTGGATGGACTGAAATCTCACACCGACACTGCATCTGCTTCGTGCCAATCAGTCGCTTCCTCAGCTATTTTAGCAATTCCTCCAAGGTCCTTCCAGGACTGAGTGTCTGCCCTTGTCAGTGAAATATGCGGCACAGCCTCAGGTTTTCCTCTGTACCATTTGTCTGCACTTTGGGTCAGCACTACACTACACACAGAGGTGGTTTTTCTGTCTGTGTATAGGTGTGCTACTGTCTGTAATTCTGATGGAATCTTCAGAAATCCTGTGTTTTGAAACAAGGTTCGGTCAGATCGGCACACAGAAATGATCACACAGACTGCACTTTGCTAGAACAAACAGGCGTATATTTATTCCCCACAAAAGCAGTTACATCAAGCACAAGTGGTTGCAGCGCATGAAACATCTCTTTCTCTCTTACCGTGACGCCTTTAAGGTGGAGAGCCAACACCTTCGGCAGAGTGCGCTTGTCAACCGGCTGGGCGTTCGTACGTAAACCCGCAGCAGACTCTATCGGAGCATGGCTCTGCCTCCTCTTTTCTAGTGTGTGCGCAAAGGGAGGGTGAGTGGCCATTTCAAACTCCCTGGCGCACATAATTTCTTTAATCAACAGGCATCAAAAAGGTATTTCCTCTTGCAAAAACATCTCTTCAGCGCAGTCGTCAATAGCAACACAATAGCAACAAAAACAAAGTTGTGAATAATAACAAGTACCTCCAGCTCTTCACTCCCAGTTCAGACTGACCCCAGCATGCTAAAGCAAAGTTGAATAATCAGTGTAACAAGTACCTCCAGCTCTTCACTCCCAGTTCAGACTGACCCCAGCATGCTAAAACAAAGTTGAATAACAAGTACATTCTCAGGGTTACTTTAAGACAGGTGCAAAACAGCACAATAACATTTTTATTATACATTTCCACTCTTGGTGTTTTGCACCAATCAATTTATGTAACTTTAAATGTGAATTCCATCCATAAACATTGACTATATCGTGCCAGAACATTTCCCACATTTCTTCTAGTGATAACATATATACATGTAAAAATATTACAAAAAGTCATAACACATATTGCTATTACTAACACTATTAAAGGTGGCACTAAGGTGCTCCTGGCAGTGAGAGACATCCCTGAAAAGATATCCCACCAGTGGTGTGCTGATGCTTGCTGTACTAATTTTGCTACATGTTTTACCCGGTCACTGGTAATCAATGTGGATACCATGAGACTGGAGACGTTGGACTTATGTGACTCTATTAATTGCTGTATTTCCGTAGATTGTTCCAATGCGCATTTGAAACGCTCCAGGGAAAGACTCCATGGGGAATGCAATACATCCCATTGTACCGAAGTCAGCCGACTTGATACAGAATAATTAGTCAAATGATAAGTCCGGTTTCCCCAATGCCACAGGTGCACATTGTTCAGGCAGCCAGTATACGGAACCGAAGGTACCTGTGAATTATTTTTCATTGTTGCGACACACAGAGCATGTGGGCCAACTTGCCACAACATTTCTCTGGGTGTTTCCCTAGTCCAATCACAAAGTACAACCTCTGAGTCGGTTAGACATGGATTAGCATATCCAGTTTGCAGCACACAGGCCATTCCTTTATCAGTGATGTCACACATTTTAGTATCAAAAGTCGTATTGGTTTTTGGTTCTAACCACTCTCCGTCCATATGCAAAAACCAATAACCAGTAGCCGTTATTACAGGTAATACTTGATATTTACAAACAACCTTTGGTTGTGTCACATTGTACTGGGTCCAGTGTCCAGTACATACTGTTTCATTACACTGTGTAAATTCTGGATGTAACTTTAACCATAAGGTATCAGTTATATTCCAGATCCATTTCCAATCATGATAGTTCCCTGTGGTAACTATACGCTGAAATCTTTCTCTTTGAGCTTCAGCATGAAGAGTTTGTATAGCACATGCTGTCCAATTTCCTATATGAGATAAATTTTGGAAGACATTAAATGTTTCATTCCATAATGCCAATTGCCATTTGAAATTCTTTTGCCACAGATTTGCATTTTGTAATTGTCCCACTAATGCTGTAGGCAACCACTCTCCAACCTGATGGATAGCTTGAGAGGAATATCGTCCAGTATTGGACAACATTGTTCTGGTTACCTCATTATCAATTGTGTTTGACACTCCCAGTACAGTTCCTGTTCCTCCTAATAGAGTGTCATACCACGCCCTTCGACGTCTTCTGCAAATTGGAATTTTTGGAAAGGTAACTTGCCAATATACCTTTGTCTTCACTGTTGCTTGTGCCAAATAGGTGCAGGTATCAATTAAAGGTGCAACCTGGGTTTGTGTTGCCTTAGCCTCTTTTGGTAGTACCCAAATTGGGTATCCCCAACGTGTTCTGTTTATCATAGCAGTACCATTAGTTATCCATATTGATGATTCTGCAGTAATATTCCAATGTGTTCCATTTGGTGAGGGGTTACAGTTCTTAGTGGTATCATTCTGCACACACATATGTATTAGAGATGACACTGTCAAGTGACACCCTTTTTCTACCATAAGTACAGTGTATTTCCCTTTAAGACATTGTCTACATTGGTAAATTGGACATTTACTAGTTAGGTTTCCAAATGGACATTTCGTATTGTGGGCACAAGTAAAATTGTCCTGTTGACTTGTTTTAGTGAGATTTCTCCAGACGAGCTCCACTCGTGGTTGGACTTCTCTCACTTGATGTCCTTCCGTCATTCCCCAACAACTGGAGACCATGGCACCACCTACAAGGAGGAGTATGACCCAGCAGCCGACACCTCCAATCCCGGGGCTTCCACTGGTTGCCATGGCGACGTACACCTCCTGTGGTCCTTGATCGCCCGATCAGTAACTCCCACCAGGGCATCAATCCGAGCCTAGACAACACAAGTGTAACTACGGGTAGAATGACAATGATTAGTCTTCTCTTACATAACACTTTGATACAGGCACATTTATCCATTTTTCTTCACCCTGATAGAGTATACTAACAGTTGCATCATTCCCTTGAGCTATAATTTCTGCCGCCTTAGGCGGTCCGTTAGGTTGTTTCACCCAAACTTTGGCACCTGCTTGATCTGAGGAACCAAAACCTTGTGTTCCTCGTGTAGTTATTACTACGGGTTTTGGTATCTCCTGTACCAACCCCATTTCACAGGGTTTAATTATTAGCAATTTTGTCCCCTTTGTTCAATATCAGGGGTTGTTCTCCAAATAATCGACAAACCACTCCAATCTCACCTTGATAATCTGCATCTATCACTCCGGCTTGAATGGTTAAACCTTTGAGTGATAAACCGCTACGTGGTAAAATGTGTCCATATGTCCCCTTTGGACACTGCAGGCCTAACCCTGTCTTTATCGCTTGAATTTGATCAGGTACCAATGTTACGGTTGTCAATGTTCTTAAATCCAGTCCTGCTGAGCCTGGAGTTGCTCTGACAGGTAGTTCCGCTTGTGGATCAATTTTCCACATTTTGATGCTTTCTGTAGTATGCTCTATCATTTCTCCTGAAATCATTCTTATCAAGGGTGTGGATCCTGACCCTAAAGGTCGATTGTTCAGCTGATCCACAGCAGTGGTCAAATCCTGTTTCCATTGTCGCATAGTGCGATCTTTTGATAGCTTCAATAGGGTCTCTTTAAGGAGCCCATTCATTCGTTCTACTAGTCCCGCCGCTTGCGGGTAATAGGGAATATGATAAATCCATTCAACATGATGTTCTTGGGCCCACTCTTTTACTTTATTCCCCGTAAAATGAGTACCATTATCAGTTTGAATCTGTACTGGCAAACCATAATACTGCTGTATTATTTTCAAACACTTAAGTGTGGCCATTTGATTTGCAAATTTACATGGATGCACTACCAAGACTCCCGAAAATGTATCTACAGCAGTGCATGCATGTCTACATCCCTTAGACATGGGCAGTGGTTCAATAAAATCCAACTGCCAAATTTGACCGGGACTTTTACCACGATTTAACTGCCCATGCAAATGTTGAGGAACACCCTTCCGGTGGTGTTGACATTGTTCACACTCAGTGATTGCTGTTTTTACATCATCCAATTTTAGATCGATACCTCGATCTCTGGCCCATTTTAGGGTACCTTGAACCCCCCAATGTCCTGCTTTGACATGAGCCCATCTAGCCAATCCTGGGCTGGATTGTCTTAATTCAATCATTACTCTTACTAATTGATCTACAGCTTTATTATATAAAGCTTCTGAGTCTTGTCCATTAGTGTGTGCATCTACATGCATCACAGTAATAGGAATTGTTTTAGCCTTTTCCCAAATGTCTTCCCACAATTCTCTTCCCCAAACTTCCTTAGAATGTATTTTCCAATTAGTGGCATGCCATGTAGGCATCCAGGTAAGTAGTCCTTGGGTCACTGACCATGAGTCTGTATAAATATGGAGGCCCTGTGGTCCTCCCTGCATGACCACCATATGCACGGCCTTCAACTCCGCCCACTGACTGCTTTTTCCTTCTCCTAATTCTTCCAGAGACTGACCTAATTGTGGGTTAAAAGCTCCTGCTTTCCATCGCCTTTTTCCTGCTTGATATTGCCAGGATCCATCAGTAAAATGCTCGACTTCTCTCATCATCTGACAAATCATCCCACTTTTTCCTGCTTTTACAGGAGATTCCTCCAATGGTTGAACTTCAAAAGGTTCCTCATCTTCCTCAGGAGCATCAGCTACTTTTCATGCAGCAATGACACCCCTTTTTCACCTGGTTTTACTCGTTCTGACACATACCATTTCCATTTTATTACACTAGCCTCCTGAGCAGTCCCTATTCGGTGAGTGGTAGGATTACTCATCACCCATGTCAAAATAGGTATGTGTGTCCTCATCATTACTTCATGTCCCACCGTTTGTGATTCAGTTTCAATCAACGCCCAATAACATGCTAAAAGCTGTTTTTCAAAAGGTGTATAACGCATACCTGCATCTGGGAGTTTTCTTGACCAGAATCCTAAAGGTTTGCGTACCCTGTTTTGTTTTTGCCATAAGCTCCAATTAGCATAATCATTTAGAGCAGACACTTGAAGTTCTACTGGTCCTGATTGCATTTTCCCTAAAGACACAGCTTGTTGTATGGCTTCTTTTGCCATGTCAAATGAGCATTGTTGTTCCTCCCCCCATACAAAAGAAGAAATGCCAAAAACAAGATGCACAAAAGTCCCAAAGTAGTGATAATGCAGAAAAAAGGTGCAATTTTTTTTCATCTTCAAGAAAATACAGTGCTAGTAATAATAAATTCCCACTTTCCACATATAACATTTCTGCAACTAATTCATTGTAAACTTATACATAAAAAAAAAAAAAAAATCAAGACTCAAGACAGCAGGTGTGTTTAACATTCTTGAACATGACAGACGTGTCAAAATGAGTGCACACAAATCCATCATCATCTCTAAAATACCTCCCAATGGAGCTTTCGTTTTAACCTCCACCCGCTTTAACATCTCACATAAAACTGGTGGAGTCGCGGTGGGAATCGCTCCAGTCCACGGCCCAGGGCGTCCCCCGCGTCGCCGTAGAAGCTGGCCTATTTCCTTAAAAGTGATCCCATCCCACCCCGGGACCACTTCTTCCTGTTGAGATGCCTCCTCGGCATCGTTCTTTCCCTTTCTACTAAAACAAGACATTTCTGTGTGTAGTCTGAGCGTAACCGTATCCTGCCGACAACGCCAAAAATGTTTTGAAACAAGGTTCGGTCAGATCGGCACACAGAAATGATCACACAGACTGCACTTTGCTAGAACAAACAGGCGTATATTTATTCCCCACAAAAGCAGTTACATCAAGCACAAGTGGTTGCAGCGCATGAAACATCTCTTTCTCTCTTACCGTGACGCCTTTAAGGTGGAGAGCCAACACCTTCGGCAGAGTGCGCTTGTCAACCGGCTGGGCGTTCGTACGTAAACCCGCAGCAGACTCTATCGGAGCATGGCTCTGCCTCCTCTTTTCTAGTGTGTGCGCAAAGGGAGGGTGAGTGGCCATTTCAAACTCCCTGGCGCACATAATTTCTTTAATCAACAGGCATCAAAAAGGTATTTCCTCTTGCAAAAACATCTCTTCATCGCAGTCGTCAATAGCAACACAATAGCAACAAAAACAAAGTTGTGAATAATAACAAGTACCTCCAGCTCTTCACTCCCAGTTCAGACTGACCCCAGCATGCTAAAACAAAGTTGAATAACAAGTACATTCTCAGGGTTACTTTAAGACAGGTGCAAAACAGCACAATAACATTTTTATTATACATCCTGCTCCATACCTTTCATCCTTTCGTGGAGTGAATAGCATAGTTATGTGTAGATCATTACTACATGTTCTCTGTTTTCACAGGTCATCAGACCTTCCTCCAATAATTGTTCAGTTTGTCTCAACTCCGACAGATCCAAAGAGTACTGCCAGGCCTGGGCCAAATTTATATATACAGTAGCGGGCTGCCTCACAGCTCTCATACCACCTACTGTTGGCGTGACTCCTATAGATAAGGCAGTCATCAAATCTCGTCCCAGTAAATTTACTGGACAATGGGGCGAATAAACCACAGAGACACATGCAGTTTGGTTCGTTTCAGGATCTTCAAAATTGACAAACTTCAATATTTTCTCTGAATTCACCTGTCCATTTGCAGATTTTACCCAAACGACTTCTTTTGCTAATTTAGTTCCGGGAGGTCTGTCTGTTATCACTGTCCTACATGCTCCTGTGTCACAGAGAAAATCCATGTCCTGTCCATTTACCTTTAGAGTCACCCCAGGTCTTTCTTTCAGGAGTGGTAATGACCATGCTCCATGAATATCCACTGTGATTGTTATCTGTTTTTCTGGTAACTCATTAATGTTGTCACTTATTGGTGTGTTCGTTGTTACGTCCAGTATCTTAATCATATCATCTGAGTCAGTGGTCTCATTGTGCTTTCTAATCCATGCACTAATTTCTGGCTTCAAACCATTCAGGAGGGCTTGTTTCAGCTGATTTTGATATGCTCCCGCTTGATCATCACTATGCGGTATACCGCTGTTTGCATGGAAAACTGTCCCTAAACGCTGATTATAATCATCCACATCCTCATCTGCCTTTTGTTTACACGCATTTATTTTACCATAGTCCGCTTTCTGTTTAAACTTGTTTTTAACTCTGGTCATTAGATCGGTTATTTGAGCCTGTAACGCCGCTGCCGAATCTTCCTCATTCCCATATGGCAGGACCGTGCAGTCTGCAGCACGTCCTGTAAATGTCCCTCTCACGGCTGTCTCATTATCTTCAGGTTTTACAAACATTACTTTCCCCTCTGACTTTCCTTTCTCGTCTTTTTTCCTCTTTATGGCCTCTACTCTCATCCGTGCTTCACTGAGCCATACTTTTGCACTTTCTCTCTCTCCTTCTTTTCTTACTTTCCTGTTACCCTTTTTATTTGCTGCTGCTGCTGTAAGCTTTAACACCAAACCTTCACAATCTGGCATGACCAATTTACCTGAAAAGCCATATTTCTTTTTTCATTTAATTATGTACTTCAGATTTTCCGGATTGCGTTTGTGCATGTGTTTTTCGTCGCCCTGAAATAGGGGCTTATTTTCTGTGCATGTGTTTCCCATGTTGGTCACCTATTCCCCTTCACTCTGCAAAGTTCAGGTCAAGCTTCTACCCTGTGGGGCGGACCTTCCTTGGAATCCCCCTCTTTGCAGACTCGTCGGGAATATGTGAGTGTGGTGCATATGGACTTAAAATGACCTACTTTGCAGACAACGGCTCCACTTTTATCCCCTGATAAAATGGGATATCAAGCTGTCCGTGCTTCAGTCACTCACAGTCTCATTCTTTTATCATTACTAAGGAATACTCAGTCAAACAATACCACACATACAGTCCGACACTGTCACACACACACACTCCCACAACCGCTCCAACTCTCACACACATATACAAAATAAATTACAGATTACATCAATGATTGCAATTACAGACAAGCCCTCATCTTAAAAAAATAAAAATAAAATAATAATAATAATACATAAATAACACAACAAAATCCTTACAACAAAACAATAAAAACAAAATTTTCTCTCATTCATACCACAAACACACTTAGTTTCACTTTTGAAATAATAAATTAATTTGCGTCTCTCTAACTGCTTCTCCTGAAATTTATTCTTACTCCTCCTGTATTTCTCAGCCGGATGGGGACTCTAACCCCTCCGTCACCTGTGCCGGCAGGACCGGAGACTCTAACTCCCTCCCCCGCACTTTATTCCGGATGGGGACTCTAACCCCTCCGCCGCCTGTGCCGGCAGGACCGGAGACTCTAACTCCCTCCCCCGCACTTTATTCTGGATGGGGACTCGAACCCCTCCTCAACATATTTTCCTCACAGGCAGGCAGTAATTACTTACGTTAATTTGTTGCGCCCCTCATTTGGTTCGGAGGCGTCGTCAATCTACTGCGGCGAGCGGAGGTGGACGTCTATAGTCACCGGCCCGACGGAGAATTCTCTCCTCAGGACTTTCCTTCAATCCCTCTAGTGGAATCGGCCGTGCATGGTCTGCGGCGTCTCCCTCCGTTCACTCGAGAAGATCTGTCGATGCCCCACGTTGGGCGCCAAGAAATAACTGTTTGGTTTGCACCCTGTTTTTAAAGAAATGAGAGGCACAAACACTGAAAAGAAACCAGTCAGAGAGAGACAAATATATATTTTTTGCTCTGCGCAGAGGAGGAGAACAATGAAGCAGCTTGTAAGTGCTAAGCTACAAAGCTCTCCTAAAATCTCCTCCTCTGGCCCAGCCTTTTATTTAGTTCACATGAGAAAAAACAAACAAGGACAGTCGGGAGAGGTTACACATGAGTCATGTCTGCAAGAGGGTGATAGCAAAGCGAGGTAACAGCTGAAACCTTCCATTCCTGCAACATGAGCCTTGTGGCTCGTCAAAGCAGGATAAGGCAAAATGAAAAATAGTTTGCTCAATCATGAAGAATGCAGACAACAAGTCTTTCTTTCTAAAACCTCCTCTTCTCACAAAGAGGAAAAATAATAAGCATAAACTATAAGAAAATAAATAATAATAATATAAGCATAAACTAAAGAAAATAAATGATAATAAGAGCATGAACTATATAAAATCCTTGACAACACCCTTGAGTGTTTACCCAGTTTTTTCATTGTGGAAAGATCAATCAATCAATCAACTCTTTTTTTATATAGCGCCAAATCACAACAAACAGTCGCCCCAAGGCGCTTTACATTGTAAGGCAAGGCCACACAACAATTATGAAAAACCCCAACGGTCAAAACGACCCCCTGTGAGCAAGCACTTGGCTACAGTGGGAAGGAAAAACTCCCTTTTAACAGGAAGAAACCTCCAGCAGAACCAGGCTCAGGGAGGGGCAGTCTTCTGCTGAGACTGGTTGGGGCTGAGGGAAAGAACCAGGAAAAAGACATGCTTAGATAAAGATAAAGGCTTAGTTTTCTTTAAACAATAAACAACTCTTTTTGATAAATATTTTATATCTTTTGATACTCTTAGAACTAAACTTGACCTCCCACAATCTCATTTATTTAGATATTTTCAGACCCGCAGTTTTGCTCACCATAATTTCTCCTACTTCCCCCATGAACCACTTGACTCCCTCACAGATAAAATCCTATCTTTTCCCACATTCCGCAGAATTATTTCAGCTGTAGTTAAGTTGACCACATCTCCATCTCCGTTAATAGTAAGAAACACCTGGGAATCAGAACTCAGTGTTACTTTTTCAGATGACTGGTGGCAGAAGGCCCTGGAAAGAGTCAACACCACCTCTCCTTGTGCCAGTCTGACACTGATACAGTTTAAGATTTTGCACAGGACACATTTGACCAAAGCTAGACTTAACAAAATATTGTCAGACTTGGTCCATTTTAGTCCTCTTTTTTATGATACCTTGTCTAAAGTTCTCAATAGACCCGTGGTTCCCAGCCCTTTAATCTCTGTTTTTGGTGTACCTGAGGACTTTGCCTGTTTCAATCAATTCAATCAATCATTTTTTTTATATAGCGCCAAATCGCAACAAACAGTTGCCCCAAGGCGCTTTATATTGTAAGGCAAGGCCATACAATAATTATGTAAAACCCCAACGGTCAAAACGACCCCCTGTGAGCAAGCACTTGGCGACAGTGGGAAGGAAAAACTCCCTTTTAACAGGAAGAAACCTCCAGCAGAACCAGGCTCAGGGAGGGGCAGTCTTCTGCTGGGACTGGTTGGGGATGAGGGAGAGAACCAGGAAAAAGACATGCTGTGGAGGGGAGCAGAGATCAATCACTAATGATTAAATGCAGAGTGGTGCATACAGAGCAAAAAGAGAAAGAAACACTCAGTGCATCATGGGAACCCCCCAGCAGTCTAAGTCTATAGCAGCATAACTAAGGGATGGTTCAGGATCACCTGATCCAGCCATAACTATAAGCTTTAGCAAAAAGGAAAGTTTTAAGCCTAATCTTAAAAGTAGAGAGGGTGTCTGTCTCCCTGATCTGAATTGGGAGCTGGTTCCACAGGAGAGGAGCCTGAAAGCTAAAGGCTCTGCCTCCCATTCTACTCTTACAAACCCTAGGAACTACAAGTAAGCCTGCAGTCTGAGAGCGAAGCGCTATATTGGGGTGATATGGTACTATGAGGTCCCTAAGATAAGATGGGACCTGATTATTCAAAACCTTATAAGTAAGAAGAAGAATTTTAAATTCTATTCTAGAATTAACAGGAAGCCAATGAAGAGAGGCCAATATGGGTGAAATATGCTCTCTCCTTCTCATCCCCGTCAGTACTCTAGCTGCAGCATTTTGAATTAACTGAAGGCTTTTCAGGGAACTTTAAGGACAACCTGATAATAATGAATTACAATAGTCCAGCCTAGAAGAAATAAATGCATGAATTAGTTTTTCAGCATCACTCTGAGACAAGACCTTTCTGATTTTATAGATATTGCGCAAATGCAAAAAAGCAGTCCTACATATTAATTGCTTAATATGCGCATTCAAGGACATATCCTGATCAAAAATAACTCCAAGATTTCTCACAGTATTACTAGAGGTCAGGGTAATGCCATCCAGAGTAAGGATCTGGTTAGACACCATGTTTCTAAGATTTGTGGGGCCAAGTACACTAACTTCAGTTTTATCTGAGTTTAAAAGAAGGAAATTAGAGGTCATCCATGTCTTTATGTCTGTAAAACAATCCTGCAGTTTAGCTAATTGGTGTGTGTCCTCTGGCTTCATGGATAGATAAAGCTGGGTATCATCTGCGTAACAATGAAAATTTAAGCAATACTGTCTAATAATACTACCTAAGGGAAGCATGTATAAAGTGAATAAAATTGGTCCTAGCACAGAACCTTGTGGAACTCCAGAATTAACCTTAGTCTGTGAAGAAGACTCCCCATTTACATGAACAAATTGTAATCTATTAGATAAATATGATTCAAACCACAGCAGCGCAGTGCCTTTAATACCTATGGCATGCTCTAATCTCTGTAATAAAATTTTATGGTCAACAGTATCAGAAGCAGCACTGAGGTCTAACAGAACAAGGACAGAGTCCACTGTCTGAGGCCATAAGAAGATCATTTGTAACCTTCACTAATGCTGTTTCTGTACTATGATGAATTCTAAAACCTGACTGAAATTCTTCAAATAGACCATTCCTCTGCAGATGATCAGTTAGCTGTTTTACAACTACCCTTTCAAGAATTTTTGAGAGAAAAGGAAGGTTGGAGATTTGGCCTATAATTAGCTAAGATAGCTGGGTCAAGTGATGGCTTTTTAAGTAATGGTTTAATTACTGCCACCTTAAAAGCCTGTGGTACATAGCCAACTACCAAAGATAGATTGATCATATTTAAGATTGAAGTATTCCTTGAGCAGCCTGGTAGGAATGGGGTCTAATAGACATGTTGATGGTTTGGAGGAAGTAACTAATGAAAATAACTCAGACAGAACAATCGGAGAGAAAGAGTCTAACCAAATACCGGCATCACTGAAAGCAAGCAAAGATAATGATATGTCTTTGGGATGGTTATGAGTAATTTTTTCTCTGTTAAAATTTTATTAGCAAAGAAAGTCATGAAGTCATTACTAGTTAAAGTTAAAGGAATACTCGGCTCAATAGAGCTCTGACTCTTTGTCAGCCTGGCTACAGTGCTGAAAAGAAACCTGGGGTTGTTCTTATTTTCTTCAATAAGTGATGAGTAGTAAGATGTCCTAGCTTTACGGAGGGCTTTTTTATAGAGCAACAGACTCTTTTTTCAGGCTAAGTGAAGATCTTCTAAATTAGTGAGATGCCATTTCCTCTCCAACTTACGGGTTATCTGCTTTAAGCTGCGAGTTTGTGAGTTATACCACGGAGTCAGGCATTTCTGATTTAAGGCTCTCTTTTTCAGAGGAGCTACAGCATCCAACGTTGGGCTCAATGAGGATGTAAAACTATTGACGAGATAATCTATCTCACTCACAGAGTTTAGGTAGCTACTCTGCCCTGTGTTGGTATATGGCATTGGAGAACATAAAGAAGGAATCATATCCTTAAACCTAGTTACAGCGCTTTCTGAAAGACTTCTACTGTAATGAAACTTATTCCCCACTGCTGGGTAGTCCATCAGCGTAAATGTAAATGTTATTAAGAAATGATCAGACAGAAGGGGGTTTTCAGGGAATACTGTTAAGTCTTCAATTTCCATACCATAAGTCAGAACAAGATCTAAGGTATGATTAAAATGGTGGGTGGACTCATTTCCATTTTGAGCAAAGCCAATCGAGTCTAACAATACATTAAATGCAGTGTTGAGGCTGTTGTTCTCAGCATCTGTGTGGATGTTAAAATCGCCCACTATAATTATCTTATCTGAGCTAAGCACTAAGTCAGATAAAAGGTCCGAAAATTCACAGAGAAACTCACAGTAACGACCAGGTGGACTATAGATAACAACAAATAAAACTGGTTTTTGGGACTTCCAATTTGGATGGACAAGACTAAGAGTCAAGCTTTCAAATGAATTAAAGCTCTGTCTGGGTTTTTGATTAATTAATAAGCTGGAGTGGAAGATTGCTGCTAATCCTCTGCCTCGGCCCGTGCTACGAGCATTCTGGCAGTTAGTGTGACTCGGGGGTGTTGACTCATTTAAACTAACATATTCATCCTGCTGTAACCAGGTTTCTGTAAGGCAGAATTAATCAATATGTTGATCAATTATTATATCATTTACTAACAGGGACTTAGAAGAGAGAGACCTAATGTTTAATAGACCACATTTAACTGTTTTAGTCTGTGGTCCAGTTGAAGGTGCTATATTATTTTTTCTTTTTGAATTTTTATGCTTAAATAGTGTCAGATCCCGCTTTTAGATACATGACACACGCTCACCCTCCGATGAGTGTGTTTGTGTAAACCAGCTCTCCGTCTCTGGGGTCCGACCTTTGTGTCTCCATGGGTATTACCCGGCAGGGCTGCACAAAGGCGGTTCAAGCTGGCGGCGAGGAGATTTGTCTAGCTGCTCACGGCCTCCATCTGGACGTCCACCCCGCTGAAGCTGATCTCGCACCCCGGTCGAATAGCCTTCTCAGGAACCAGGATACGAACCGGCCACGCCCGTTAACGGCAGCTCTCCTCTTGGAATGTTGCTAGATTTTAAATTTAGTGACTCGTACAGCGAGTCCCCCAGGATTAAAAAAACCAGACTAACCTTTTAGAGCCTTTTGATGTTGTACACCTAATAACCTTAACTTTTACACCTTAAGAAGCATCAATAATCCAATGTCCGAGCCTTAACACTTTAACTGCATGTTTGGAATTTTATTGCAGGTTTTGCAAGTGCCGATAACATAATCAAAATAGGTTATATGGTGATAAGTTCACAACAGTAATTCAAATATAATTAGAATAATGATTGGCAGAGATTTTTTTTTAATTCAATAATTCTGACTGATCTTACTTTGACTGGGACTGGATAGATTTCTCAACAAATTTTTCTAGGAGTGAGGGAGGAAGGCTTTTGAGGTTAAGGTCCCCAGCTCGATGAACTTGATTTCCTCTTCATCAGCTATCAGTCGTTGGCTGACCACGATCCTTGTGCGATCTTGTAATCCTTCAGGAAGTTAATCCACATAAGAATTTATTCCATCTTCAATCAACCAAAAGTTGATCTAATCCATTCTGGTATGCTGTGATATTCCTTGAGAGAGAAATCGTTGAACATTCCCCACCCAGACTTAAGGCCAGTGGTTATCCTCCATTGTTCTGCTACTCTGTGACTGGACGGCCTGAGTGGGAGTTGAAATCTCTCTCAAATGATCTTTTATGGCTCCAATCCTCTGACTCCACGATTCCAGTTGATGCTCACAAGATGGTCAAGTCTTGTGATCTCCTCGTAGCAGGGGAGTAGTGCCAACAGCACCTCTCCCTGGAAGAATAACCCCGTTTTCTGGTGTTTCAACAGGTTATATATGTTCTTGACTCTTGTCATCCTCAGATGATCTTGGTTACCATGGGGACGCTGTTGACTCAAAACCTCCTCCCTTCTCCTTCTGCTTTACTGGAAATCTCCGCAGCCCCTACCAGTAACTTATTTCTCAAGTTCCTCTTTCTGTTAACACTTCAGCTTTTCTGAGAATTCATTCTTTTAAATCATTTCTTCAAAATCACATCAATCATATTCAATCATTTCATTACAACTCTTTTATATAAAAACAATTCATATGATCATATACAAACATTCTCATTCCTTATTATTCATTTCATATTTTACCAACATCTTAATCATTTGATCAGTTGTTTAACATCAGCTTTTCTTGCCCTACTTGCGACATCTTCACTTCCTCTTTTTCTCTGACTCTGCACTCTTTATGAAAAACAACTCACATAATCATTCATTTCACTTATTCGTAACATACTTTTTCTAATCAATTCTTAATTTTAACAAATTAATACTCCATTTGATCATACTTGTCATGTTAGAATCATTTTTAGACATATTCCCTCGTCTTCACCACGGAGTTCATTCCGTGGGCCTCCCCATTTGCAATGGAAAAGTCCGGTATGACCTCACTTACTTCTGGAAGGTACCAAACACGGTGCAGTTTAATCCAACAGCATGTATATTAATTCCATGGCTCATATTATATTCCAAGATGAAAACAAGCTGAAAGCAAGCTTAAAGTCATCTTTCCTGAAAATAGATTTTTGCTGGTTATTGGTGGTCTAGGAGCAGGCACCGTCTGTACGGGGATGGGGTAATGAGGGGATGGCAGGGGGAGAGAAGCTGCAGAGAGGTGTGTAAGACTACAACAACTGCTTCCTGGTCCCAACCCTGGGTAGTCACGGTTTGGAGGGTTTAATAAAATTGGCCAGATTTCTAGAAATGAGAGCTGCTCCATCCAAAGTGGGATGGATGCCGTCTCTCCTAACAAGACCAGGTTTTCCCCAGAAGCTTTGCCAATTATCTATGAAGCCCACCTCATTTTCTGGACACCACTCAGACAGCCAGCAATTCAAGGAGAACATGCCGCTAAACATGTCACTCCCGGTCCGATTGGGGAGGGGCCCAGAGAAAACTACAGAGTCCGACATTGTTTTTGCAAAGTTACACTCCGATTCAATGTTAATTTTAGTGACCTCCGATTGGCGTAACCGGGTGTCATTACTGCCGACGTGAATTACAATCTTACCAAATTTACGCTTAGCCTTAGCCAGCAGTTTCAAATTTCCTTCGATATCGCCTGCTCTGGCCCCCGGAAGACAATTGACTATGGTTGCTGGTGTCGCTAACTTCACATTTCTCAAAACAGAGTCGCCAATAACCAGAGTTTGTTCCTCGGCGGGTGTGTCGCCCAGTGGGGAAAAACGGTTAGAAATGTGAACGGGTTGGTGGTGTACACGGGGCTTCTGTTTAGAACTACGCTTCCTCCTCACAGTCATCCAGTCGGCCTGCTTTCCCGGCTGCTCGGGATCTGCTGGAGGGGAAGTAATGGCAGCTAAGCTACCTTGGTCCGCACCGACTACAGGGGCCTGGCTTGCTGTAGAATTTTCCACGGTGCGGAGCCGAGTCTCCAATTCGCCCAGCCTGGCCTCCAAAGCTACGAATAAGCTACACTTATTACATGTACCATTACTGCTAAAGGAGGCCGAGGAATAACTAAACATTTCACACCCAGAGCAGAAAAGTGCGGGAGAGACAGGAGAAGCCGCCATGCTAAACCGGCTAAGAGCTAGTAGCTGCGCTAAGCTAGCAGATTCCTAAAAACACACAAAGTGAATAATGTGTAAATAATTTAGAGGTGATTCAGCAGAGGGAGTGCTTTAGTTAAGGCACATGAAGATTACACTGTGTAACAAATCGTTATCTAGTTAACTAGATCAATCTAACTGCACAGATTAACAGCTAACAGATACAGCAAAACACTGCTGTGCTCCGGAACAGGAAGTGATACAATACCGCAGTGAGAGCCATCCACCAGTAGAGGCCCACGGAGAATCAATCAATCAATCAATCAATTTTTTTATATAGCGCCAAATCACAACAAACAGTTGCCCCAAGGCGCTTTATATTGTAAGGCAAGGCCATACAATAATTATGTAAAACCCCAACGGTCAAAACGACCCCCTGTGAGCAAGCACTTGGCGACAGTGGGAAGGAAAAACTCCCTTTTAACAGGAAGAAACCTCCAGCAGAACCAGGCTCAGGGAGGGGCAGTCTTCTGCTGGGACTGGTTGGGGCTGAGGGAGAGAACCAGGAAAAAGACATGCTGTGGAGGGGAGCAGAGATCGATCACTAATGATTAAATGCAGAGTGGTGCATACAGAGCAAAAAGAGAAAGAAACAGTGCATCATGGGAACCCCCCCAGCAGTCTACGTCTATAGCAGCATAACTAAGGGATGGTTCAGGGTCACCTGATCCAGCCCTAACTATAAGCTTTAGCAAAAAGGAAAGTTTTAAGCCTAATCTTAAAAGTAGAGAGGGTGTCTGTCTCCCTGATCTGAATTGCGAGCTGGTTCCACAGGAGAGGAGCCTGAAAGCTGAAGGCTCTGCCTCCCATTCTACTCTTACAAACCCTAGGAACTACAAGTAAGCCTGCAGTTTGAGAGCGAAGCGCTCTATTGGGGTGATATGGTACTACGAGGTCCCTAAGATAAGATGGGACCTGATTATTCAAAACCTTATAAGTAAGAAGAAGAATTTTACATTTTATTCTAGAATTAACAGGAAGCCAATGAAGAGAGGCCAATATGGGTGAGATATGCTCTCTCCTTCTAGTCCCCGTCAGTACTCTAGCTGCAGCATTTTGAATTAACTGAAGGCTTTTCAGGGAACTTTTAGGACAACCTGATAATAATGAATTACAATAGTCCAGCCTAGAGGAAATAAATGCATGAATTAGTTTTTCAGCATCACTCTGAGACAAGACCTTTCTGATTTTAGAGATATTGCGTAAATGCAAAAAAGCAGTCCTACATATTTGTTTAATATGTGCTTTGAATGACATATCCTGATCAAAAATGACTCCAAGATTTCTCACAGTATTACTAGAGGTCAGGGTAATGCCATCCAGAGTAAGGATCTGGTTAGACACCATATTTCTAAGATTTGTGGGGCCAAGTACAATAACTTCAGTTTTATCTGAGTTTAAAAGCAGGAAATTAGAGGTCATCCATGTCTTTATATCTGTAAGACAATCCTGCAGTTTAGCTAATTGGTGTGTGTCCTCTGGCTTCATGGATAGATAAAGCTGGGTATCATCTGCGTAACAATGAAAATTTAAGCAATACCGTCTAATAATACTGCCTAAGGGAAGCATGTATAAAGTGAATAAAATTGGTCCTAGCACAGAACCTTGTGGAACTCCATAATTAACTTTAGTCTGTGAAGAAGATTCCCCATTTACATGAACAAATTGTAATCTATTAGACAAATATGATTCAAACCACCGCAGCGCAGTGCCTTTAATACCTATGGCATGCTCTAATCTCTGTAATAAAATTTTATGGTCAACAGTATCAAAAGCAGCACTGAGGTCTAACAGAACAAGCACAGAGATGAGTCCACTGTCCGAGGCCATAAGAAGATCATTTGTAACCTTCACTAATGCTGTTTCTGTACTATGATGAATTCTAAACCCTGACTGAAACTCTTCAAATAGACCATTCCTCTGCAGATGATCAGTTAGCTGTTTTACAACTACCCTTTCAAGAATTTTTGAGAGAAAAGGAAGGTTGGAAATTGGCCTATAATTAGCTAAGATAGCTGGGTCAAGTGATGGCTTTTTAAGTAATGGTTTAATTACTGCCACCTTAAAAGCCTGTGGTACATAGCCAACTAACAAAGATAGATTGATCATATTTAAGATCGAAGCATTAAATAATGGTAGGGCTTCCTTGAGCAGCCTGGTAGGAATGGGGTCTAATAAACATATTGATGGTTTGGATGAAGTAACTAATCAATCAATCAATCAATTTTTTTATATAGCGCCAAATCACAACAAACAGTTGCCCCAAGGCGCTTTATATTGTAAGGCAAGGCCATACAATAATTATGTAAAACCCCAACGGTCAAAACGACCCCCTGTGAGCAAGAACTTGGCTACAGTGGAAAGGAAAAACTCCCTTTTAACAGGAAGAAACCTCCAGCAGAACCAGGCTCAGGGAGGGGCAGTCTTCTGCTGGGACTGGTTGGGGCTGAGGGAGAGAACCAGGAAAAAGACATGCTGTGGAGGGGAGCAGAGATCGATCACTAATGATTAAATGCAGAGTGGTGCATACAGAGCAAAAAGAGAAAGAAACAGTGCATCATGGGAACCCCCCAGCAGTCTACGTCTATAGCAGCATAACTAAGGGATGGTTCAGGGTCACCTGATCCAGCCCTAACTATAAGCTTTAGCAAAAAGGAAAGTTTTAAGCCTAATCTTAAAAGTAGAGAGGGTGTCTGTCTCCCTGATCTGAATTGGGAGCTGGTTCCACAGGAGAGGAGCCTGAAAGCTGAAGGCTCTGCCTCCCATTCTACTCTTACAAACCCTAGGAACTACAAGTAAGCCTGCAGTCTGAGAGCGAAGCGCTCTATTGGGGTGATATGGTACTACGAGGTCCCTAAGATAAGATGGGACCTGATTATTCAAAACCTTATAAGTAAGAAGAAGAATTTTAAATTCTATTCTAGAATTAACAGGAAGCCAATGAAGAGAGGCCAATATGGGTGAGATATGCTCTCTCCTTCTAATCCCTGTCAGTACTCTAGCTGCAGCATTTTGAATTAACTGAAGGCTTTTTAGGGAACTTTTAGGACAACCTGATAATAATGAATTACAATAGTCCAGCCTAGAGGAAATAAATGCATGAATTAGTTTTTCAGCATCACTCTGAGACAAGACCTTTCTGATTTTAGAGATATTGCGTAAATGTAAAAAAGCAGTCCTACATATTGTTTAATATGCGCTTTGAATGACATATTCTGATCAAAAATGACTCCAAGATTTCTCACAGTATTACTAGAGGTCAGGGTAATGCCATCCAGAGTAAGGATCTGGTTAGACACCATGTTTCTAAGATTTGTGGGGCCAAGTACAATAACTTCAGTTTTATCTGAGTTTAAAAGCAGGAAATTAGAGGTCATCCATGTCTTTATGTCTGTAAGACAATCCTGCAGTTTAGCTAATTGGTGTGTGTCCTCTGGCTTCATGGATAGATAAAGCTGGGTATTTGTCACAGTTTATTTTTTATTCTTCACACTTCAGCCACATCTTGAGTTCCATTCTGGTTTAGTCTAGCCTTTGATCCATTGTCTTTGATTTCTGTTCATCATTGCTTTTGTCACAGTTTATTTTTTGTTCTTCACACTTCAGTCACATGTTGAGTTCCATTCTGGGAACTTAATATATGTAGACGTTCAGGGCGGAGTCCTTATCATGTCCCGCAAGTTTGAAGGATCTACGATGAAGTATGTGGGTGTGACAGCCGTTCGAAGTGGAAACGGCGTGCTCCGAAAAGCTCACCAAAGTTTGATGACCCCTAGCAGCCACGCCCTTTTGACCCTAATTAGAATCTTTTGATAGCTTTTGATCACCATTGTGTCGTGATCATGTTGACCAAATTTGAAGACGATCGGATGAAATCCCTAGGACGAATTCGTTCAAATGTAAGTAGTGGAAATGGCCAAAAAATGGCAAAAATTAGCTCAAAATCGAAACTTCAAATCAAATGGCCGACTTCTTGTCGACATTTCACTATGACAGTAAGAGACTTTTTTTGTGTGTCCTGGCATGGTAAATATGTGTACCGATTTTCGTGAGGCTGCGATGAAAAAACCCCAATACGGAGGGTTTTTTTGAAATTTCTAGGGGGACCTTGTTGCTCGACCCCCCAAATATCGAATTTTGGATGTGACCGGACCATGCTGCAAAGTTTGGTGAGTTTTTGAGCATGGGAAGAGGCCAAAATTTCGATTTCAAGAGTGAGAATAATAATAAATAAATAAATAAATAAATAAATAATAAACAGCGCAATTACAAAGGGTCCTCGTAGGACGTTGTCCTACTCGGGCCCTAAAAATGTTTAAATATATTTATGTCTATATATTTACTTGCAGTTGTTGTTTAATATGATATGTACATGGTGGTCACAGGCGGCATTTAAATTTTAACAGTGTGGTTGGAGGGGATGGAGGGTGCCCAATATTACCGAGTGAGTTATTTTGCCGAAGATTTGGAAACTAATGGACTTCAGAATGATTTTCCAAGATTGTCATACAAACAGACTGCGTTCGGCGAGTAATTTGAGCCAATTTGTGACCATCCACAGCGTGTACCACCAGGGGGTTGTGAAAGCTGATACAAGTTAAGGTGTAGGAACCTGGTGAGAGAGGAAAAATTAGATTAGCATCGGAGCCAGAATCAATGAACACAGGAATAGACACTGTTGTATGATCAGAGCTGAGATAATATTCTGAGTGGAGGAATTAATTGTGCATTGACTCCCTGCAATACCGGTCTTGGCCGTACCAGGGCACCCCTAGCAGAGCACTGGATTATTAAATGACCTGACTGTCCACAGTAATAACCAGTCCCTCCACATGGCTTCACTCTCATTTTTCCGTCAGAAGTCGTGGTCTTCCCAACTGCATGGACTCCTCTGAATTACTGTGAAATAATTGAGCCAGCATGATTGGAGGTCGTGAATCAATCTGACGATGTGATGACACGCTGCAAGGAACCGTGGGTCTCCCAGCGTGGTCGGTCAGACAGCCGACGATATGGTCTGGCTAGCCAGCGCGATGAGGTCATTGAGGGTCATCAGGCAGACCGATTGGTGATAAGTTGATCCTGGGTGCTGTCATTCAGGCGCTGGAGGATACATCATGAAGCGCTGCCAGATACCACTCACTGTTTGTGGCCAGGATATGGAAATCTATGGCGTAATCAGCCACTCCGATGGTTGCCTTGCTTTAACCTCATCAGCGAGCGTGCCGCCTCGTGCCCAGAGATGTATGTCGGGACACCTGCTGAAGAGAGTTTGTGAAGGCTGAAAGAGATAAGCAGGAGGCGGAGTTATGACTCCATTCGGCCGTAGCCCACGCTGCAGCCCGGCCGGTCACATGAGTAATCAAAAATGATATCTTTGCCCTGTTGGATGGAAACATTGATAACATCAACTCAAAATGTAACTCTCATTGTGTAATGAATGGCTTCACATCCACAGATTTTCCAGAAAAATGCTCAGGCACAAGAGAGTTGATTGCAAAAATCTGGGTCTGGTACGGAAGCCGGTGAGGCTGCTGACGGGTCCTGGAAGTGATGTGGCGGTGGGAGCCATGTCGGTAGTCGCCTGACTCTTGATTGTGGTTAGGAGTGCTCCATCTGTAAGATAAGATAAGATAAGCTTTACTGATCTCACAGAGGGAAAATTAAAAAAAAAAAACACAAGATGGGTGCAAGTTGAGGAAAATGTGCAATCAAATGTGGGTGTGTAGTATATGTGTGTGTATATACGAGGGCTGTCAATAAAGTAAACGGTCCTTTTATTTTTTTTCAAAAACTATATGGATTTCTTCATATGTTTTTACGGTCAGAAATCCTTGAACCCTCGTGCGCATGCGTGAGTTTTTCCACACCTGTCGGTGACGTCATTCGCCTGTGAGCACTCCTTGTGGAGGAGTCGTCCAGCCCCTCGTCGGAATTCCTTGTCTGAGAAGTTGCTGAGAGACTGGCGCGTTGTTTGATCAAACTCTTTTTTCTAAACCTGTGAGACACATCGAAGTGGACACGGTTCGAAAATTAAGCTGGTTTTCAGTGAAAATTTTAACGGCTATGAGAGATTTTGAGGTGATTCTTTCACTTTAAGGACTTCCCACAGGTGTCGAGACGTCGCTCAGCCGCTCTCAGCCGCCGTTGTCAGCCTGTTCAAGCTGAAAACCTCCACATTTCAGGTTCTATTGATCCAGGACGTCGTGAGAGAACAGAGAAGTTTCAGAAGAAGTCGGTTTCAGCATTTTATCCAGATATTCCATGTTAAAGGCAGATTTTTTAAATGAAAGACGTGCGGACGGCATCCGTGCGGGACGGATCCGCGCGTCGGGACGCAGCCGACGCGGTGCGGCGGCACAGGAAAAACACCTCCGTGTTGATAACCATTTGCAAAATCCAGGCGGCTTTGATGGCTTTCAGTGGAGTGAGTATATGAGAAATTGTTTAACAGGCAGGACATGTTCCAACTGTCCTTAAGGCTTTCAACCGAAGGTGTTTTTCCAGTGGCAGCGCGTCGCGGCGGCTGCGTCCCGACGCGCGGACCCGTCCGCACGTCTTTCATTAAAAAAAAATCTCCTTTAACAGTGGTATATCCGGATAAAATGCTGATATATATATACACACACACACACATATGCACACACATACCTATATACATGTATATATGTACGTATAATATATAAGTACATATGCATATATATATAAACATGATTGGGATTGAAAAAGAGATAGGAGCATCTTATTTACAATATGTGAGATGGAGTTTAGATGTGGTAAGGTCACATTAGTGCAGGGATTTGTAAACGAGATTGTTATTGCACATGATTATATATATAAATAATATATATATAATAAAAAAATTGATTGATTGATTGATTGATTGATTTGTGGACATATTAATATTGCACGTGATTGTGGACATATTATTGCATGTGGTTATTTCACAGTGTTATTGTACAAGGTCTGAACAGCAGCAGGGAGGAACGACCTGCGGTATCGTTCCTTCTTGCACTGAGGGTGCCTCAGTCTGTCACTGAACGAGCTGTTCAGCTCCACTACAGTCCAGTGCAGAGGGTGAGAGGAGAGTCATGAACGAGTCCTGTCATTAGCTAGTTCGCTAAACCCAGAGTTCAGAGGCAGCAGCTGGTCCTACCTGTTGAGCTAACTGCCGACTGTGTGGCATACCGCCAGCTGAAAAGCGTTGCGTCCGCTGTGTCCAACGTGACCAGCTCAGTCTATCAGGCTTGTCTGATAAGGCAGGTTGGACACAAATGCAGGACACAAACACACAGCTCTGTAGACTTAAATTGTTTACTGGAATCATTTGCTGGAGTCGGTGCACTGTAAGGCGGTCCAAAATGAGCAACAGTACAAAAACATCAGGCTAATGGCGTGGTCAGGAAAACAGACAGGTGTTCAAAATACACAATGAGGCAAACGAGGCAAGGCACACTGTGACTCTTAAATACACCCAGCTGTAAAATTAGGAACAGGTGTGAGTAGAAGCTTTCAGAACGGGGTGTGGTTAGACAGATGGAAACGCCCACCACCAAGCACCAAGAGAAGAAAACTGATGGAGAAAACCCAAGCAGAAAGAGAATGCAAGAGAATAAACAAATAACAAAAGCAAGCCAAAAGAAAATAAACCAGAACAAATACCAGACAGAACTCCAGATCCTGACAATGCATTGACGTAACCCTAAATGATCTCGAGGTTTATGCAAATGCAATGCCAAACATGCACTATGCACAAATTAAAATGTGTGAAATACCAAGGGGCCGAATAATTTTGCAAGTCACTGTATAAAAAAAAAAAAAATCCAGTTTTAATCACATGCCTGCCCATTAGATGAAATACTTTATTGATCTCACAGTGGAGAAATTATGTTTACACTCAGTTACCTCAGACAACAATTAGTCCATAATTATCTTTGTTTACAGTAATAATGGCACACATCAGGATTAAAGGCAACACATACACATTTGACATTGTTTATGTGCACTAAGTTTGAAGAAGTCCATTATCCGAATTGAGGCAAGTGGGTGAAGGCCACGCAGCAACCCTGAGATGCGTCGCCGTCAGCTTGGGGGGAAGAACGGGACTCCAGCTAAAACTGCACCGCCCCCGCCAAAGGGGGAAGGAGTGACGTTAGCAGGCGCCAGAAAGGGGGGTGTTGATGGGGAAGGAGGGGGTGGGGGAGGAATGGAACATGCTTTAGTCCTGTGAAAAGCAGTTTATTGTCTTTGTGAGATGAGATAAGAAACAACCAATGTTCCCCAGGCTGAAACAAATCCTTCTGGAGGAAAAACAGTCAGGCAATTTGACCTTCAGCCTTGATAAGCCTGTAATGTTATGGTTACAGCAGTGAAAAACACTTTTTAACAGTTCCACTTACACAACCAAATCCCAATTAAATTAAGAATATTCCCAATTATGAATTAAGAATATTCACCGGCCTCTGAAATCTTCAGCTTCAACTGCAAGGCACGTATCTGCTCCAAGCTATCATCCAATTTGCGTCTGAGTTCAAGAGTCATCGCAGTCTGAGAATGCACTGCCTTGCCAACCTCATTAATCATGACGGACAAGCGAGGGGCTGTGGCTCTTGATGCCACCATCTTGCCAATTTTCCAGTAAATCAGGGCAGCACATAAGCCAAAAAGTACAAGCCCTGCTGCCATGAGACCAAAAATGAATAAATCCTCGACGTTCTCAATAGAGAAAGGCGCCAAGCATGCAACACGCCAGGAACTCCAGGAGTCGAGAACATAGCCTGCAGGATATGTTCCATCTGGGCAGGTAGGATCCCCCGGTCCTGACCTTCTTGTAGAAAAAATGGTGTCAATAGCGTTCAGAGACCAGCTGATCAATTCCATGATTAATCCAATAATAGTCCAATAAATCCAGAATCCAATATAATTTGAGGAATTCACAGTCTGTTGAAGTAGGGACTTGAAGGTTAAAGGCAGAGAACAGAGATAAGGGAGAGTGGAGGAGATGCGACCGCCCTCGTCGGTCCCAAGCTGTGGACCTATGTGAACATAAACCTACAGTAACTCAAGACATATTGTCAAGAAATGACTTTAAGCTTGCTTTCAGCTTGTTTTCATCTTGGAATATAACACGTGCCATTGGATTAATACACACGTTGTTGGAATAAACTGAACAGTGTTTGGTACTTTCCTGGAGTGACTGAGGTCATACCGGACTTTTCCATTGCAGATGGAGAGGCCCACGGGATGAACTCAGTGGTGAAGACGATGGAATATGTCTAAGATGATTTTGAAATGACAAAGTATGATCAAATGAAGTATTAATATGTTACAAGTAAAATCTGAGAATGATTCTAACATAAAAATGATTATGAATGATTAATGTGATAAAAAGTAAAAGTTGATTAGAAGAATGTGGTTTACAAATAAGTGACATAAATGATTATATGAGTTGTTTTTTCTGGCTGTTAAAAGAGGAAATGAGAAAAGCTGTTTTTTGCAGAGGTGAAAAAGAAGAAGTTGATGATGTCGCAAGCAAGGCCAGAAGAGCCCGTCATTCCCCAACAACTGGAGACCATGGCACCACCTACAAGGAGGAGTATGACCCAGCAGCCGACACCTCCAATCCCGGCTTCCACTGGTTGCCATGGCGACGTACACCTCCTGTGGTCCTTGATCGCCCGATCAGTAACTCCCACCAGGGCATCAATCCGAGCCTAGACAACACAAGTGTAACTACGGTAGAATGACAACGATTAGTCTTCTCTTACATAACACTTTGATACAGGCACATTTATCCATTTTTCTTCACCCTGATAGAGTATACTAACAGTTGCATCATTCCCTTGAGCTATAATTTCTGCCGCCTTAGGCGGTCCGTTAGGTTGTTTCACCCAAACTTTGGCACCTGCTTGATCTGAGGAACCAAAACCTTGTGTTCCTCGTGTAGTTATTACTACGGGTTTTGGTATCTCCTGTACCAACCCCATTTCACAGGGTTTAATTATTAGCAATTTTGTCCCCTTTGTTCAATATCAGGGGTTGTTCTCCAAATAATCGACAAACCACTCCAATCTCACCTTGATAATCTGCATCTATCACTCCGGCTTGAATGGTTAAACCTTTGAGTGATAAACCGCTACGTGGTAAAATGTGTCCATATGTCCCCTTTGGACACTGCAGGCCTAACCCTGTCTTTACCTTGAATTTGATCAGGTACCAATGTTACGGTTGTCAATGTTCTTAAATCCAGTCCTGCTGAGCCTGGAGTTGCTCTGACAGGTAGTTCCGCTTGTGGATCAATTTTCCACATTTTGATGCTTTCTGTAGTATGCTCTATCATTTCTCCTGAAATCATTCTTATCAAGGGTGTGGATCCTGACCCTAAAGGTCGATTGTTCAGCTGATCCACAGCAGTGGTCAAATCCTGTTTCCATTGTCGCATAGTGCGATCTTTTGATAGCTTCAATAGGGTCTCTTTAAGGAGCCCATTCATTCGTTCTACTAGTCCCGCCGCTTGCGGGTAATAGGGAATATGATAAATCCATTCAACATGATGTTCTTGGCCCACTCTTTTACTTTATTCCCCGTAAAATGAGTACCATTATCAGTTTGAATCTGTACTGGCAAACCATAATACTGCTGTATTATTCAAACACTTAAGTGTGGCCATTTGATTTGCAAATTTACATGGATGCACTACCAAGACTCCCGAAAATGTATCTACAGCAGTGCATGCATGTCTACATCCTTTGACATGGGCAGTGGTCCAATAAAATCCAACTGCCAAATTTGACCGGGACTTTTACCACGATTTAACTGCCCATGCAAATGTTGAGGAACACCCTTCCGGTGGTGTTGACATTGTTCACACTCAGTGATTGCTGTTTTTACATCATCCAATTTTAGATCAACCTCGATCTCTGGCCCATTTTAGGGTACCTTGAACCCCCCAATGTCCTGCTTTGACATGAGCCCATCTAGCCAATCCTGGGCTGGATTGTCTTAATTCAATCATTACTCTTACTAATTGATCTGCAGCTTTATTATATAAAGCTTCTGAGTCTTGTCCATTAGTGTGTGCATCTACATGCATCACAGTAATAGGAATTGTTTTAGCCTTTTCCCAAATGTCTTCCCACAATTCTCTTCCCCAAACTTCCTTAGAATGTATTTTCCAATTAGTGGCATGCCATGTAGGCATCCAGGTAAGTAGTCCTTGGGTCACTGACCATGAGTCTGTATAAATATGGAGGCCCTGTGGTCCTCCCTGCATGACCACCATATGCACGGCCTTCAACTCCGCCCACTGACTGCTTTTTCCTTCTCCTAATTCTTCCAGAGACTGACCTAATTGTGGGTTAAAAGCTCCTGCTTTCCATCGCCTTTTTCCTGCTTGATATTGACAGGATCCATCAGTAAATGCTCGACTTCTCTCATCTGACAAATCATCCCACTTTTTCCTGCTTTTACAGGAGATTCCTCCAATGGTTGAACTTCAAAAGGTTCCTCATCTTCCTCAGGAGCATCAGCTACTTGTTCATGCAGCAATGACACCCCTTTTTCACCTGGTTTTACACCTCTGACACATACCATTTCCATTTTATACACTAGCCTCCTGAGCTGTCCCTATTCGGTGAGTGGTAGGATTACTCATCACCCATGTCAAAATAGGTATGTGTGTCCTCATCATTACTTCATGTCCCACCGTTTGTGATTCAGTTTCAATCAACGCCCAATAACATGCTAAAAGCTGTTTTTCAAAAGGTGTATAACGCATACCTGCATCTGGGAGTTTTCTACCAGAATCCTAAAGGTTTGCGTACCCTGTTTTGTTTTTGCCATAAGCTCCAATTAGCATAATCATTTAGAGCAGACACTTGAAGTTCTACTGGTCCTGATTGCATTTTCCCTAAGACACAGCTTGTTGTATGGCTTCTTTTGCCATGTCAAATGAGCATTGTTGTTCCTCCCCCCATACAAAAGAAGAAATGCCAAAAACAAGATGCACAAAAGTCCCAAAGTAGTGATAATGCAGAAAAAAGGTGCAATTTTTTTTTCATCTTCAAGAAAATACAGTGCTAGTAATAATAAATTCCCACTTTCCACATATAACATTTCTGCAACTAATTCATTGTAAACTTATACATAAAAAAAAAAAAAATCAAGACTCAAGACAGCAGGTGTGTTTAACATTCCTGAACATGACAGACGTGTCAAAATGAGTGCACACAAATCCATCATCATCTCTAAAATACCTCCCAATGGAGCTTTCGTTTTAACCTCCACCCGCTTTAACATCTCACATAAAACTGGTGGAGTCGCGGTGGGAATTGCTCCAGTCCACGGCCCAGGGCGTCCCCCGTCGCCGTAGAAGCTGGCCTATTTCCTTAAAAGTAATCCCATCCCACCCCGGGACTTCTTCCTGTTGAGATGCCACCTCGCATCTCTCCTTCCTCTAAAACAAGACATTTCTGTGTGTAGTCTGAGCAACCGTATCCTGCCGACAACGCCAAAAATGTTTTGAAACAAGGTTCGGTCAGATCGGCACACAGAAATGATCACACAGACTGCACTTTGCTAGAACAAACAGGCGTATATTTATTCCCCACAAAAGCAGTTACATCAAGCACAAGTGGTTGCAGCGCATGAAACATCTCTTTCTCTCTTACCGTGACGCCTTTAAGGTGGAGAGCCAACACCTTCGGCAGAGTGCGCTTGTCAACCGGCTGGGCGTTCGTACGTAAACCCGCAGCAGACTCTATCGGAGCATGGCTCTGCCTCCTCTTTTCTAGTGTGTGCGCAAAGGGAGGGTGAGTGGCCATTTCAAACTCCCTGGCGCACATAATTTCTTTAATCAACAGGCATCAAAAAGGTATTTCCTCTTGCAAAAACATCTCTTCAGCGCAGTCGTCAATAGCAACACAATAGCAACAAAAACAAAGTTGTGAATAATAACAAGTACCTCCAGCTCTTCACTCCCAGTTCAGACTGACCCCAGCATGCTAAAACAAAGTTGAATAACAAGTACATTCTCAGGGTTACTTTAAGACAGGTGCAAAACAGCACAATAACATTTTTATTATACATCCTGCTCCATACCTTTCATCCTTTCGTGGAGTGAATAGCATAGTTATGTGTAGATCATTACTACATGTTCTCTGTTTTCACAGGTCATCAGACCTTCCTCCAATAATTGTTCAGTTTGTCTCAACTCCGACAGATCCAAAGAGTACTGCCAGGCCTGGGCCAAATTTATTATACAGTAGCGGGCTGCCTCACAGCTCTCATACCACCTACTGTTGGCGTGACTCCTATAGATAAGGCAGTCATCAAATCTCGTCCCAGTAAATTTACTGGACAATGGGGCGAATAAACCACAGAGACACAAGCAGTTTGGTTCGTTTCAGGATCTTCAAAATTGACAAACTTCAATATTTTCTGAATTCACCTGTCCATTTGCAGATTTTACCCAAACGACTTCTTTTGCTAATTTAGTTCCGGGAGGTCTGTCTGTTATCACTGTCCTACATGCTCCTGTGTCACAGAGAAAATCCATGTCCTGTCCATTTACCTTTAGAGTCACCCCAGGTCTTTCTTTCAGGAGTGGTAATGACCATGCTCCATGAATATCCACTGTGATTGTTATCTGTTTTTCTGGTAACTCATTAATGTTGTCACTTATTGGTGTGTTCGTTGTTACGTCCAGTATCTTAATCATATCATCTGAGTCAGTGGTCTCATTGTGCTTTCTAATCCATGCACTAATTTCTGGCTTCAAACCATTCAGGAGGGCTTGTTTCAGCTGATTTTGATATGCTCCCGCTTGATCATCACTATGCGGTATACCGCTGTTTGCATGGAAAACTGTCCCTAAACGCTGATTATAATCATCCACATCCTCATCTGCCTTTTGTTTACACGCATTTATTTTACCATAGTCCGCTTTCTGTTTAAACTTGTTTTTAACTCTGGTCATTAGATCGGTTATTTGAGCCTGTAACGCCGCTGCCGAATCTTCCTCATTCCCATATGGCAGGACCGTGCCGTCTGCAGCACGTCCTGTAAATGTCCCTCTCACGGCTGTCTCATTATCTTCAGGTTTTACAAACATTACTTTCCCCTCTGACTTTCCTTTCTCGTCTTTTTCCTCTTTATGGCCTCTACTCTCCGTGCTTCACTGAGCCATACTTTTGCACTTTCTCTCTCTCCTTCTTTTCTTACTTTCCTGTTACCCTTTTTTTGCTGCTGCTGCTGTAAGCTTTAACACCAAACCTTCACAATCTGGCATGACCAATTTACCTGAAAAGCCATATTTCTTTTTTCATTTAATTATGTACTTCAGATTTTCCGGATTGCGTTTGTGCATGTGTTTTTCGTCGCCCTGAAATAGGGGCTTATTTTCTGTGCATGTGTTTCCCATGTTGGTCACCTATTCCCCTTCACTCTGCAAAGTTCAGGTCAAGCTTCTACCCTGTGGGGCGGACCTTCCTTGGAATCCCCCTCTTTGCAGACTCGTCGGGAATATGTGAGTGTGGTGCATATGGACTTAAAATGACCTACTTTGCAGACAACGGCTCCACTTTTATCCCCTGATAAAATGGGATATCAAGCTGTCCGTGCTTCAGTCACTCACAGTCTCATTCTTTTATCATTACTAAGGAATACTCAGTCAAACAATACCACACATACAGTCCGACACTGTCACACACACACTCCCACAACCGCTCCAACTCTCACACACATATACAAAATAAATTACAGATTACATCAATGATTGCAATTACAGACAAGCCCTCATCTTAAAAAAAAAATAAAATAATAATAATAATACATAAATAACACAACAAAATCCTTACAACAAAACAATAAAAACAAAATTTCTCTCATTCATACCACAAACACACTTAGTTTCACTTTTGAAATAATAAATTAATTTGCGTCTCTCTAACTGCTTCTCCTGAAATTTATTCTTACTCCTCCTGTATTTCTCAGCCGGATGGGGACTCTAACCCCTCCGTCACCTGTGCCGGCAGGACCGGAGACTCTAACTCCCTCCCCCGCACTTTATTCCGGATGGGGACTCTAACCCCTCCGCCGCCTGTGCCGGCAGGACCGGAGACTCTAACTCCCTCCCCCGCACTTTATTCTGGATGGGGACTCGAACCCCTCCTCAACATATTTTCCTCACAGGCAGGCAGTAATTACTTACGTTAATTTGTTGCGCCCCTCATTTGGTTCGGAGGCGTCGTCAATCTACTGCGGCGAGCGGAGGTGGACGTCTATAGTCACCGGCCCGACGGAGAATTCTCCCAGGACTTTCCTTCAATCCCTCTAGTGGAATCGGCCGTGCATGGTCTGCGGCGTCTCCCTCCGTTCACTCGAGAAGATCTGTCGATGCCCCACGTTGGGCGCCAAGAAAAACTGTTTGGTTTGCACCCTGTTTTTAAAGAAATGAGAGGCACAAACACTGAAAAGAAACCAGTCAGAGAGAGACAAATATATTTTTTGCTCTGCGCAGAGGAGGAGAACAATGAAGCAGCTTGTAAGTGCTAAGCTACAAAGCTCTCCTAAAATCTCCTCCTCTGGCCCAGCCTTTTATTTAGTTCACATGAGAAAAAACAAACAAGGACAGTCGGGAGAGGTTACACATGAGTCATGTCTGCAAGAGGGTGATAGCAAAGCGAGGTAACAGCTGAAACCTTCCATTCCTGCAACATGAGCCTTGTGGCTCGTCAAAGCAGGATAAGGCAAAATGAAAAATAGTTTGCTCAATCATGAAGAATGCAGACAACAAGTCTTTCTTTCTAAAACCTCCTCTTCTCACAAAGAGGAAAAATAATAAGCATAAACTATAAGAAAATAAATAATAATATAAGCATAAACTAAAGAAAATAAATGATAATAAGAGCATGAACTATATAAAATCCTTGACAACACCCTTGAGTGTTTACCCAGTTTTTTCATTGTGGAAAGATCATCAATCAATCAACTCTTTTTTTATATAGCGCCAAATCACAACAAACAGTCGCCCCAAGGCGCTTTACATTGTAAGGCAAGGCCACACAACAATTATGAAAAACCCCAACGGTCAAAACGACCCCCTGTGAGCAAGCACTTGGCTACAGTGGGAAGGAAAAACTCCCTTTTAACAGGAAGAAACCTCCAGCAGAACCAGGCTCAGGGAGGGGCAGTCTTCTGCTGAGACTGGTTGGGGCTGAGGGAAAGAACCAGGAAAAAGACATGCTTAGATAAAGATAAAGGCTTAGTTTTCTTTAAACAATAAACAACTCTTTTGATAAATATTTTATATCTTTTGATACTCTTAGAACTAAACTTGACCTCCCACAATCTCATTTATTTAGATATTTTCAGACCCGCAGTTTTGCTCACCATAATTTCTCCTACTTCCCCCATGAACCACTTGACTCCCTCACAGATAAAATCCTATCTTTTCCCACATTCCGCAAATTATTTCAGCTGTAGTTAAGTTGACCACATCTCCATCTCCGTTAATAGTAAAACACCTGGGAATCAGAACTCAGTGTTACTTTTTCAGATGACTGGTGGCAGAAGGCCCTGGAAAGAGTCAACCACCTCTCCTTGTGCCAGTCTGACACTGATACAGTTTAAGATTTTGCACAGGACACATTTGACCAAAGCTAGACTTAACAAAATATTGTCAGACTTGGTCCATTTTAGTCCTCTTTTTTATGATACCTTGTCTAAAGTTCTCAATACCCGTGGTTCCCAGCCCTTTAATCTCTGTTTTTGGTGTACCTGAGGACTTTGCCTGTTTCAATCAATTCAATCAATCATTTTTTTTATATAGCGCCAAATCGCAACAAACAGTTGCCCCAAGGCGCTTTATATTGTAAGGCAAGGCCATACAATAATTATGTAAAACCCCAACGGTCAAAACGACCCCCTGTGAGCAAGCACTTGGCGACAGTGGGAAGGAAAAACTCCCTTTTAACAGGAAGAAACCTCCAGCAGAACCAGGCTCAGGGAGGGGCAGTCTTCTGCTGGGACTGGTTGGGGATGAGGGAGAGAACCAGGAAAAAGACATGCTGTGGAGGGGCAGAGATCAATCACTAATGATTAGATGCAGAGTGGTGCATACAGAGCAAAAAGAGAAAGAAACACTCAGTGCATCATGGGAACCCCCAGCAGTCTAAGTCTATAGCAGCATAACTAAGGGATGGTTCAGGATCACCTGATCCAGCCATAACTATAAGCTTTAGCAAAAAGGAAAGTTTTAAGCCTAATCTTAAAAGTAGAGAGGGTGTCTGTCTCCCTGATCTGAATTGGGAGCTGGTTCCACAGGAGAGGAGCCTGAAAGCTAAAGGCTCTGCCTCCCATTCTACTCTACAAACCCTAGGAACTACAAGTAAGCCTGCAGTCTGAGAGCGAAGCGCTATATTGGGGTGATATGGTACTATGAGGTCCCTAAGATAAGATGGGACCTGATTATTCAAAACCTTATAAGTAAGAAGAAGAATTTTAAATTCTATTCTAGAATTAACAGGAAGCAATGAAGAGAGGCCAATATGGGTGAAATATGCTCTCTCCTTCTCATCCCCGTCAGTACTCTAGCTGCAGCATTTTGAATTAACTGAAGGCTTTTCAGGGAACTTTAAGGACAACCTGATAATAATGAATTACAATAGTCCAGCCTAGAAGAAATAAATGCATGAATTAGTTTTCAGCATCACTCTGAGACAAGACCTTTCTGATTTTATAGATATTGCGCAAATGCAAAAAGCAGTCCTACATATTAAGTGCTTAATATGCGCATTCAAGGACATATCCTGATCAAAAATAACTCCAAGATTTCTCACAGTATACTAGAGGTCAGGGTAATGCCATCCAGAGTAAGGATCTGGTTAGACACCATGTTTCTAAGATTTGTGGGGCCAAGTACACTAACTTCAGTTTTATCTGAGTTTAAAAGAAGGAAATTAGAGGTCATCCATGTCTTTATGTCTGTAAAACAATCCTGCAGTTTAGCTAATTGGTGTGTGTCCTCTGGCTTCATGGATAGATAAAGCTGGGTATCATCTGCGTAACAATGAAAATTTAAGCAATACTGTCTAATATACTACCTAAGGGAAGCATGTATAAAGTGAATAAATTGGTCCTAGCACAGAACCTTGTGGAACTCCAGAATTAACCTTAGTCTGTGAAGAAGACTCCCCATTACATGAACAAATTGTAATCATTAGATAAATATGATTCAAACCACAGCAGCGCAGTGCCTTTAATACCTATGGCATGCTCTAATCTCTGTAATAAATTTTATGGTCAACAGTATCAGAAGCAGCACTGAGGTCTAACAGAACAAGGACAGAGTCCACTGTCTGAGGCCATAAGAAGATCATTTGTAACCCTTCACTAATGCTGTTTCTGTACTATGATGAATTCTAAAACCTGACTGAAATTCTTCAAATAGACCATTCCTCTGCAGATGATCAGTTAGCTGTTTTACAACTACCCTTTTCAAGAATTTTTGAGAGAAAAGGAAGGTTGGAGATTTGGCCTATAATTAGCTAAGATAGCTGGGTCAAGTGATGGCTTTTTAAGTAATGGTTTTAATTACTGCCACCTTAAAAGCCTGTGGTACATAGCCAACTACCAAAGATAGATTGATCATATTTAAGATTGAGTATTCCTTGAGCAGCCTGGTAGGAATGGGGTCTAATAGACATGTTGATGGTTTGGAGGAAGTAACTAATGAAAATAACTCAGACAGAACAATCGGAGAGAAGAGTCTAACCAAATACCGGCATCACTGAAAGCAAGCAAAGATAATGATATGTCTTTGGGATGGTTATGAGTAATTTTTTCTCTGTTAAAATTTTATTAGCAAAGAAAGTCATGAAGTCATTACTAGGTTAAAGTTAAAGGAATACTCGGCTCAATAGAGCTCTGACTCTTTGTCAGCCTGGCTACAGTGCGTGAAAAGAAACCTGGGGTTGTTCTTATTTTCTTCAATAAGTGATGAGTAGTAAGATGTCCTAGCTTTACGGAGGGCTTTTTTATAGAGCAACAGACTCTTTTTTCAGGCTAAGTGAAGATCTTCTAAATTAGTGAGATGCCATTTCCTCTCAACTTACGGGTTATCTGCTTTAAGCTGCGAGTTTGTGAGTTATACCACGGAGTCAGGCATTTCTGATTTAAGGCTCTCTTTTTCAGAGGAGCTACAGCATCCAAACGTTGGGCTCAATGAGGATGTAAAACTATTGACGAGATAATCTATCTCACTCACAGAGTTTAGGTAGCTACTCTGCCCTGTGTTGGTATATTGGCATTGGAGAACTAAAGAAGGAATCATATCCTTAAACCTAGTTACAGCGCTTTCTGAAAGACTTCTACTGTAATGAAACTTATTCCCCACTGCTGGGTAGTCCCTCAGCGGTAAATGTAAATGTTATTAAGAAATGATCAGACAGAAGGGGGTTTTCAGGGAATCTGTTAAGTCTTCAATTTCCATACCATAAGTCAGAACAAGATCTAAGGTATGATTAAAATGGTGGGTGGACTCATTTTCCATTTGAGCAAAGCCAATCGAGTCTAACAATACATTAAATGCAGTGTTGAGGCTGTTGTTCTCAGCATCTGTGTGGATGTTAAATCGCCCACTATAATTATCTTATCTGAGTAAGCACTAAGTCAGATAAAAGGTCCGAAAATTCACAGAGAAACTCACAGTAACGACCAGGTGGACTATAGATAACAACAAATAAACTGGTTTTTGGGACTTCCAATTTGGATGGACAAGACTAAGAGTCAAGCTTTCAAATGAATTTAAAGCTCGGTCTGGGTTTTTGATTAATTAATAAGCTGGAGTGGAAGATTGCTGCTAATCTCTGCCCTCGGCCCGTGCTACGAGCATTCTGGCAGTTAGTGTGACTCGGGGGTGTTGACTCATTTAAACTAACATATTCATCCTGCTGTAACCAGGTTTCTGTAAGGCAGAATTAATCAATATGTTGATCATTATACTATCATTTACTAACAGGGACCTTAAGAAGAGAGAGACCTAATGTTTAATAGACCACATTTAACTGTTTTAGTCTGTGGTCCAGTTGAAGGTGCTATATTATTTTTTCTTTTTTGAATTTTTATGCTTAATAGTGTCAGATCCCGCTTTTAGATACATGACACACGCTCACCCTCCGATTGAGTGTGTTTGTGTAAACAGCTCTCCGTCTCTGGGGTCCGACCTTTGTGTCTCCATGGGTATTACCCCGGCAGGGCTGCACAAAGGCGGTTTCAAGCTGGCGGCGAGGAGATTTGTCTAGCTGCTCACGGCCTCCATCTGGACGTCCACCCCGCTGAAGCTGATCTCGCACCCCGGTCGAATAGCCTTCTCAGGAACCAGGATACGAACCGGCCACGCCCGTTAACGGCAGCTCTCCTCTTGGAATGTTGCTAGATTTTAAATTTAGTGACTCGTACAGCGAGTCCCCCAGGATTAAAAAAACCAGACTAACCTTTTAGAGCCTTTTGATGTTGTACACCTAATAACCTTAACTTTTACACCTTAAGAAGCATCAATAATCCAATGTCCGAGCCTTAACACTTTAACTGCATGTTTGGAATTTTATTGCAGGTTTTGCAAGTGCCGATAACATAATCAAAATAGGTTATATGGTGATAAGTTCACAACAGTAATTCAAATATAATTAGAATAATGATTGGCAGAGATTTTTTTTTAATTCAATAATTCTGACTGATCTTACTTTGACTGGGACTGGATAGATTTCTCAACAAATTTTTCTAGGAGTGAGGGAGGAAGGCTTTTGAGGTTAAGGGTCCCCAGCTCGATGAACTTGATTTCCTCTTCATCAGCTATCAGTCGTTGGCTGACCACGATCCTTGTGCGATCTTGTAATCCTTCAGGAAGTTAATCCACATAAGAATTTATTCCATCTTCAATCAACCAAAAGTTGATCTAATCCATTCTGGTATGCTGTGATATTCCTTGAGAGAGAAATCGTTGAAACATTCCCCACCCAGACTTAAGGCCAGTGGTTATCCTCCATTGTTCTGCTACTCTGTGACTGGACGGCCTGAGTGGGAGTTGAAATCTCTCTCAAATGATCTTGTATGGCTCCAATCCTCTGACTCCACGATTCCAGTTGATGCTCACAAGATGGTCAAGTCTTGTGATCTCCTGTTAGGCAGGGGAGTAGTGCCAACAGCACCTCTCCCTGGAGAATAACCCCGTTTCTGGTGTTTCAACAGGTTATATATGTTCTTGACTCTTGTCATCCTCAGATGATCTTGGTTACCATGGGGACGCTGTTGACTCAAACCTCCTCCCTTCTCCTTCTGCTTTACTGGAAATCTCCGCAGCCCCTACCAGTAACTTATTTCTCAAGTTCCTCTTTCTGTTAACACTTCAGCTTTCTGAGAATTCATTCTTTTAAATCATTTCTTCAAATCACATCAATCATATTCAATCATTTCATTACAACTCTTTTATATAAAAACAATTCATATGATCATATACAAACATTCTCATTCCTTATATTCATTTCATATTTTACCACATCTTAATCATTTGATCAGTTGTTTAACATCAGCTTTTCTTGCCCTACTTGCGACATCTTCACTTCCTCTTTTTCTCTGACTCTGCACTCTTATGAAAAACAACTCACATAATCATTCATTTCACTTATTCGTAACATACTTTTTCTAATCAATTCTTAATTTTAACAATTAATACTCCATTTGATCATACTTGTCATGTTAGAATCATTTTTAGACATATTCCCTCGTCTTCACCACGGAGTTCATTCCGTGGGCCTCCCCATTTGCAATGGAAAAGTCCGGTATGACCTCACTTACTTCTGGAAGGTACCAAACACGGTGCAGTTTAATCCAACAGCATGTATATTAATTCCATGGCTCATATTATATTCCAAGATGAAAACAAGCTGAAAGCAAGCTTAAAGTCATCTTTCCTGAAATAGATTTTGCTGGTTATTGGTGGTCTAGGAGCAGGCACCGTCTGTACGGGGATGGGGTAATGAGGGGATGGCAGGGGGGAGAAGCTGCAGAGAGGTGTGTAAGACTACAACAACTGCTTCCTGGTCCAACCCTGGGTAGTCACGGTTTGGAGGGTTTAATAAAATTGGCCAGATTTCTAGAAATGAGAGCTGCTCCATCCAAAGTGGGATGGATGCCGTCTCTCCTAACAAGACCAGGTTTTCCCCAGAAGCTTTGCCAATTATCTATGAAGCCCACCTCATTTTCTGGACACCACTCAGACAGCCAGCAATTCAAGGAGAACATGCCGCTAAACATGTCACTCCCGGTCCGATTGGGGAGGGCCCAGAGAAACTACAGAGTCCGACATTGTTTTTGCAAAGTTACACTCCGATTCAATGTTAATTTTAGTGACCTCCGATTGGCGTAACCGGGTGTCATTACTGCCGACGTGAATTACAATCTTACCAAATTTACGCTTAGCCTTAGCCAGCAGTTTCAAATTTCCTTCGATATCGGCCTGCTCTGGCCCCCGGAAGACAATTGACTATGGTTGCTGGTGTCGCTAACTTCACATTTTCTCAAAACAGAGTCGCCAATAACCAGAGTTTGTTCCTCGGCGGGTGTGTCGCCCAGTGGGGAAAAAACGGTTAGAAATGTGAACGGGTTGGTGGTGTACACGGGGCTTCTGTTTAGAACTACGCTTCCTCCTCACAGTCATCCAGTCGGCCTGCTTTCCCGGCTGCTCGGGATCTGCTGGAGGGGAAGTAATGGCAGCTAAGCTACCTTGGTCCGCACCGACTACAGGGGCCTGGCTTGCTGTAGAATTTTCCACGGTGCGGAGCCGAGTCTCCAATTCGCCCAGCCTGGCCTCCAAAGCTACGAATAAGCTACACTTATTACATGTACCATTACTGCTAAAGGAGGCCGAGGAATAACTAAACATTTCACACCCAGAGCAGAAAAGTGCGGGAGAGGACAGGAGAAGCCGCCATGCTAAACCGGCTAAGAGCTAGTAGCTTCGCTAAGCTAGCAGATTCCTAAAAACACACAAAGTGAATAATGTGTAAATAATTTAGAGGTGATTCAGCAGAGGGAGTGCTTAGTTAAGGCACATGAAGATTACACTGTGAAACAAATCGTTATCTAGTTAACTAGATCAATCTAACTGCACAGATTAACAGCTAACAGATACAGCAAAACCACTGCTGTGCTCCGGAACAGGAAGTGATACAATACCGCAGTGAGAGCCATCCACCAGTAGAGGCCCACGGAGAATCAATCAATCAATCAATCAATTTTTTATATAGCGCCAAATCACAACAAACAGTTGCCCCAAGGCGCTTATATGTAAGGCAAGGCCATACAATAATTATGATAAACCCCAACGGTCCAAAACGACCCCCTGTGAGCAAGCACTTGGCGACAGTGGGAAGGAAAAACTCCCTTTTAACAGGACGAAACCTCCAGCAGAACCAGGCTCAGGGAGGGGCAGTCTTCTGGGGACTGGTTGGGGCTGAGGGAGAGAACCAGGAAAAAGACATGCTGTGGAGGGGAGCCAGAGATCGATCACTAATGATTAAATGCAGAGTGGTGCATACAGAGCAAAAAGAGAAAGAAACAGTGCATCATGGGAACCCCCCCAGCAGTCTACGTCTATAGCAGCATAACTAAGGGATGGTTCAGGGTCACCTGATCCAGCCCCTAACTATAAGCTTTAGCAAAAAGGAAAGTTTTAAGCCTAATCTTAAAAGTAGAGAGGGTGTCTGTCTCCCTGATCTGAATTGCGAGCTGGTTCCACAGGAGAGGAGCCTGAAAGCTGAAGGCTCTGCCTCCCATTCTACTCTTACAAACCCTAGGAACTACAAGTAAGCCTGCAGTTTGAGAGCGAAGCGCTCTATTGGGGTGATATGGTACTACGAGGTCCCTAAGATAAGATGGGACCTGATTATTCAAAACCTTATAAGTAAGAAGAAGAATTTTACATTTTATTCTAGAATTAACAGGAAGCCAATGAAGAGAGGCCAATATGGGTGAGATATGCTCTCTCCTTCTAGTCCCCGTCAGTACTCTAGCTGCAGCATTTGAATTAACTGAAGGCTTTTCAGGGAACTTTTTAGGACAACCTGATAATAATGAATTACAATAGTCCAGCCTAGAGGAAATAAATGCATGAATTAGTTTTTCAGCATCACTCTGAGACAAGACCTTTCTGATTTTAGAGATATTGCGTAAATGCAAAAAAGCAGTCCTACATATTTGTTTAATATGTGCTTTGAATGACATATCCTGATCAAAAATGACTCCAAGATTTCTCACAGTATTACTAGAGGTCAGGGTAATGCCATCCAGAGTAAGGATCTGGTTAGACACCATATTTCTAAGATTTGTGGGGCCAAGTACAATAACTTCAGTTTTATCTGAGTTTAAAAGCAGGAAATTAGAGGTCATCCATGTCTTTATATCTGTAAGACAATCCTGCAGTTTAGCTAATTGGTGTGTGTCCTCTGGCTTCATGGATAGATAAAGCTGGGTATCATCTGCGTAACAATGAAAATTTAAGCAATACCGTCTAATAATACTGCCTAAGGGAAGCATGTATAAAGTGAATAAAATTGGTCCTAGCACAGAACCTTGTGGAACTCCATAATTAACTTTAGTCTGTGAAGAAGATTCCCCATTTACATGAACAAATTGTAATCTATTAGACAAATATGATTCAAACCACCGCAGCGCAGTGCCTTTAATACCTATGGCATGCTCTAATCTCTGTAATAAAATTTTATGGTCAACAGTATCAAAAGCAGCACTGAGGTCTAACAGAACAAGCACAGAGATGAGTCCACTGTCCGAGGCCATAAGAAGATCATTTGTAACCTTCACTAATGCTGTTTCTGTACTATGATGAATTCTAAACCCTGACTGAAACTCTTCAAATAGACCATTCCTCTGCAGATGATCAGTTAGCTGTTTTACAACTACCCTTTCAAGAATTTTTGAGAGAAAAGGAAGGTTGGAAATTGGCCTATAATTAGCTAAGATAGCTGGGTCAAGTGATGGCTTTTTAAGTAATGGTTTAATTACTGCCACCTTAAAAGCCTGTGGTACATAGCCAACTAACAAAGATAGATTGATCATATTTAAGATCGAAGCATTAAATAATGGTAGGGCTTCCTTGAGCAGCCTGGTAGGAATGGGGTCTAATAAACATATTGATGGTTTGGATGAAGTAACTAATCAATCAATCAATCAATTTTTTTATATAGCGCCAAATCACAACAAACAGTTGCCCCAAGGCGCTTTATATTGTAAGGCAAGGCCATACAATAATTATGTAAAACCCCAACGGTCAAAACGACCCCCTGTGAGCAAGAACTTGGCTACAGTGGAAAGGAAAAACTCCCTTTTAACAGGAAGAAACCTCCAGCAGAACCAGGCTCAGGGAGGGGCAGTCTTCTGCTGGGACTGGTTGGGGCTGAGGGAGAGAACCAGGAAAAAGACATGCTGTGGAGGGGAGCAGAGATCGATCACTAATGATTAAATGCAGAGTGGTGCATACAGAGCAAAAAGAGAAAGAAACAGTGCATCATGGGAACCCCCCAGCAGTCTACGTCTATAGCAGCATAACTAAGGGATGGTTCAGGGTCACCTGATCCAGCCCTAACTATAAGCTTTAGCAAAAAGGAAAGTTTTAAGCCTAATCTTAAAAGTAGAGAGGGTGTCTGTCTCCCTGATCTGAATTGGGAGCTGGTTCCACAGGAGAGGAGCCTGAAAGCTGAAGGCTCTGCCTCCCATTCTACTCTTACAAACCCTAGGAACTACAAGTAAGCCTGCAGTCTGAGAGCGAAGCGCTCTATTGGGGTGATATGGTACTACGAGGTCCCTAAGATAAGATGGGACCTGATTATTCAAAACCTTATAAGTAAGAAGAAGAATTTTAAATTCTATTCTAGAATTAACAGGAAGCCAATGAAGAGAGGCCAATATGGGTGAGATATGCTCTCTCCTTCTAGTCCCTGTCAGTACTCTAGCTGCAGCATTTTGAATTAACTGAAGGCTTTTTAGGGAACTTTTAGGACAACCTGATAATAATGAATTACAATAGTCCAGCCTAGAGGAAATAAATGCATGAATTAGTTTTTCAGCATCACTCTGAGACAAGACCTTTCTGATTTTAGAGATATTGCGTAAATGTAAAAAAGCAGTCCTACATATTTGTTTAATATGCGCTTTGAATGACATATTCTGATCAAAAATGACTCCAAGATTTCTCACAGTATTACTAGAGGTCAGGGTAATGCCATCCAGAGTAAGGATCTGGTTAGACACCATGTTTCTAAGATTTGTGGGGCCAAGTACAATAACTTCAGTTTTATCTGAGTTTAAAAGCAGGAAATTAGAGGTCATCCATGTCTTTATGTCTGTAAGACAATCCTGCAGTTTAGCTAATTGGTGTGTGTCCTCTGGCTTCATGGATAGATAAAGCTGGGTATTTGTCACAGTTTATTTTTTATTCTTCACACTTCAGCCACATCTTGAGTTCCATTCTGGTTTAGTCTAGCCTTTGATCCATTGTCTTTGATTTCTGTTCATCATTGCTTTTGTCACAGTTTATTTTTTGTTCTTCACACTTCAGTCACATGTTGAGTTCCATTCTGGGAACTTAATATATGTAGACGTTCAGGGCGGAGTCCTTATCATGTCCCGCAAGTTTGAAGGATCTACGATGAAGTATGTGGGTGTGACAGCCGTTCGAAGTGAAACGGCGTGCTCCGAAAAGCTCACCAAAGTTTGATGACCCCTAGCAGCCACGCCTTTTGACCTAATTAGAATCTTTTGATAGCTTTTGATCACCATTGTGTCGTGATCATGTTGACCAAATTTGAAGACGATCGGATGAAATCCCTAGGACGAATTCGTTCAAATGTAAGTAGTGGAAATGGCCAAAAATGGCAAAAATTAGCTCAAAATCGAAACTTCAAATCAAAATGGCCGACTTCTTGTCGACATTTCACTATGACAGTAAGAGACTTTTTTTGTGTGTCCTGGCATGGTAAATATGTGTACCGATTTTCGTGAGGCTGCGATGAAAAAACCCCAATACGGAGGGTTTTTTGAAAATTTCTAGGGGGACCTTGTTGCTCGACCCCCAAAATATCGAATTTTGGATGTGACCGGACCATGCTGCAAAGTTTGGTGAGTTTTTGAGCATGGGAAGAGGCCAAAATTTCGATTTCAAGAGTGAGAATAATAATAAATAAATAAATAAATAAATAAATAATAAACAGCGCAATTACAAAGGGTCCTCGTAGGACGTTGTCCTACTCGGGCCCTAAAAATGTTTAAATATATTTATGTCTATATATTTACTTGCAGTTGTTGTTTAATATGATATGTACATGGTGGTCACAGGCGGCATTTAAATTTTAACAGTGTGGTTGGAGGGGATGGAGGGTGCCCCAATATTACCGAGTGAGTTATTTTGCCGAAGATTTGGAAACTAATGGATTCAGAATGATTTTCCAAGATTGTCATACAAACAGACTGCGTTCGGCGAGTAATTTGAGCCAATTTGTGACCATCCACAGCGTGTACCACCAGGGGGTGTGAAAGCTGATACAAGTTAAGGTGTAGGAACCTGGTGAGAGAGGAAAAATTAGATTAGCATCGGAGCCAGAATCAATGAACACAGGAATAGACACTGTTGTATGATCAGAGCTGAGATAATATTCTGAGTGGAGGAATTAATTGTGCATTGACTCACCTGCAATACCGGTCTTGGCCGTACCAGGGCACCCCTAGCAGAGCACTGGATTATTAAATGACCTGACTGTCCACAGTAATAACACAGTCCCTCCACATGGCTTCACTCTCATTTTTCCGTCAGAAGTCGTGTTCTTCCCAACTGCATGGACTCCTCTGAATTACTGTGAAATAATTGAGCCAGCATGATTGGAGGTCGTGAATCAATCTGACGATGTGATGACACGCTGCAAGGAACCGTGGGTCTCCCAGCGTGGTCGGTCAGACAGCCGACGATTGGTCTGGCTAGCCAGCGCGATGAGGTCATTGAGGTCATCAGGCAGACCGATGGTGATAAGTTGATCCTGGGTGCTGTCATTCAGGCGCTGGAGGAATACATCATGAAGCGCTGCCAGATACCACTCACTGTTTGTGGCCAGGATATGGAAATCTATGGCGTAATCAGCCACCCGATGGTTGCCTTGCTTTAACCTCATCAGCGAGCGTGCCGCCTCGTGCCCCAGAGATGTATGTCGGGACACCTGCTGAAGAGAGTTTGTGAAGGCTGAAAGAGATAAGCAGGAGGCGGAGTTATGACTCCATTCGGCCGTAGCCCACGCTGCAGCCCGGCCGGTCACATGAGTAATCAAAAATGATATCTTTGCCCTGTTGGATGGAAACATTGATAACATCAACTCAAAATGTAACTCTCATTGTGTAATGAATGGCTTCACATCCACAGATTTTCCAGAAAAATGCTCAGGCCAAGAGAGTTGATTGCAAAAATCTGGGTCTGGTACGGAAGCCGGTGAGGCTGCTGACGGTCCTGGAAGTGAGGTGGCGGTGGGAGCCATGTCGGTAGTCGCCTGACTCTTGATTGTGGTTAGGAGTTGCTCCATCTGTAAGATAAGATAAGATAAGCTTTACTGATCTCACAGAGGAGAAATTTAAAAAAAAACACAAGATGGGTGCAAGTTGAGGAAAATGTGCATCAAATGTGGGTGTGTATGTATATGTGTGTGTATATACGAGGGCTGTCAATAAAGTAACGGTCCTTTTTATTTTTTTCAAAAACTATATGGATTTCATTCATATGTTTTTACGTCAGACATCCTTGAACCCTCGTGCGCATGCGTGAGTTTTTCCACACCTGTCGGTGACGTCATTCGCCTGTGAGCACTCCTTGTGGGAGGAGTCGTCCAGCCCCTCGTCGGAATTCCTTTGTCTGAGAAGTTGCTGAGAGACTGGCGCGTTGTTTGATCAAACTTTTTTCTAAACCTGTGAGACACATCGAAGTGGACACGGTTCGAAAAATTAAGCTGGTTTTCAGTGAAAATTTTAACGGCTGATGAGAGATTTTGAGGTGATTCTGTCACTTTAAGGACTTCCCACGGTGCGAGACGTCGCTCAGCGCTCTCAGCCGCCGTTGTCAGCCTGTTCAAGCTGAAAACCTCCACATTTCAGGTTCTATTGATCCAGGACGTCGTGAGAGAACAGAGAAGTTTCAGAAGAAGTCGGTTTCAGCATTTTATCCAGATATTCCACTGTTAAAGGAGATTTTTTAAATGAAAGACGTGCGGACGGATCCGTGCGGACGGATCCGCGCGTCGGGACGCAGCCGACGCGGTGCGGCGGCACAGGAAAAACACCTCCGTGTTGATAACCATTTGCAAAATCCAGGCGGCTTTTGATGGCTTTCAGTGGAGTGAGTATATGAGAAATTGTTTAACAGGCAGGACATGTTCCAACTTGTCCTTAAGGCTTTCAACAGAGGTGTTTTTCCAGTGGCAGCGCGTCGCGGCGGCTGCGTCCCGACGCGCGGACCCGTCCGCACGTCTTTCATTAAAAAAAATCTCCTTTAACAGTGGAATATCCGGATAAAATGCTGATATATATATACACACACACACACATATGCACACACATACCTATATACATGTATATATGTACGTACATATATAAGTACATATGCATATATATATAAACATGATTGGGATTGAAAAAGAGATAGGAGCATCTTATTTACAATATGTGAGATGGAGTTTAGATGTGGTAAGGTCACATTAGTGCAGGGATTTGTAAACGAGTTGTTATTGCACATGATTTATATATATAAATATATATATATATAAAAAAATTGATTGATTGATTGATTGATTGATTGATTTGTGGACATATTAATATTGCACGTGATTGTGGACATATTATTGCATGTGGTTATTTCACAGTGTTATTGTACAGTCTGACAGCAGCAGGGAGGAACGACCTGCGGTATCGTTCCTTCTTGCACTGAGGGTGCCTCAGTCTGTCACTGAACGAGCTGTTCAGCTCCACTACAGTCCAGTGCAGAGGGTGAGAGGAGAGGTCATGAACGAGTCCTGTCATTAGCTAGTTCGCTAAACCCAGAGTTCAGAGCAGCAAGCTGGTCCTCCTGTTGAGCTAACTGCCGACTGTGGTGGCATACCGCCAGCTGAAAAGCGTTTGCGTCCGCTGTGTCCAACGTTGACCAGCTCAGTCTATCAGGCTTGTCTGATAAGGCAGGTTGGACACAAATGCAGGACACAAACACACAGCTCTGTAGACTTAAATTGTTTACTGGAATCATTTGCTGGAGTCGGTGCACTGTAAGGCGGTCCAAAATGAGCAACAGTACAAAAAACATCAGGCTAATGGCGTGGTCAAGGAAAACAGACAGGTGTTCAAAATACACAATGAGGCAAACGAGGCAAGGCACACTGTGACTCTTAAATACACCCAGCTGTAAATTAGGAACAGGTGTGAGTAGAAGCTTTCAGAACGGGGTGTGGTTAGACAGATGGAAACGCCCACCACCAAGCACCAAGAGAAGAGAAACTGATGGAGAAAACCCAAGCAGAAAGAGAATGCAAGAGAATAAACAAATAACAAAAGCAAGCCAAAAGAAAAATAAACCAGAACAAATACCAGACAGAACTCCAGATCCTGACAATGCATTGACGTACCCATAAATGATCTCGAGGTTTATGCAAATGCAATGCAAAACATGCACTATGCACAAATTAAAATGTGTGAAATACCAAGGGGCCGAATAATTTTGCAAGTCACTGTATAAAAAAAAAAAAATCCAGTTTTATCACATGCTGCCCATTAGATGAAATATACTTTATTGATCTCACAGTGGAGAAATTATGTTTACACTCCAGTTACCTCAGACAACAATTAGTCCATAATTATTCTTTGTTTACAGTAATAATGGCACACATCAGGATTAAAGGCAACACATACACATTTGACATTGTTTATGTGCACTAAGTTTGAAGAAGTCCATTATCCGAATTGAGGCAAGTGGGTGAAGGCCACGCAGCAACCCTGAGATGCGTCGCCGTCAGCTTGGGGGGAAGAACGGGACTCCAGCTAAAACTGCACCGCCCCCGCCAAAGGGGGAAGGAGTGACGTTAGCAGGCGCCAGAAAGGGGGGGTGTTGATGGGGAAGGAGGGGGTGGGGGAGGGAATGGAACATGCTTTAGTCCTGTGAAAAGCAGTTTATTGTCTTTGTGAGATGAGATAAGAAACAACCAATGTTCCCCAGGCTGAAACAAATCCTTCTGGAGGAAAAACAGTCAGGCAATTTGACCTTCAGCCTTGATAAGCCTGTAATGTTATGGTTACAGCAGTGAAAAACACTTTTTAACAGTTCCACTTACACAACCAAATCCCAATTATGAATTAAGAATATTCCCAATTATGAATTAAGAATATTCACCGGCCTCTGAAATCTTCAGCTTCAACTGCAAGGCACGTATCTGCTCCAAGCTATCATCCAATTTGCGTCTGAGTTCAAGAGTCATCGCAGTCTGAGAATGCACTGCCTTGCCAACCTCATTAATCATGACGGACAAGCGAGGGGCTGTGGCTCTTGATGCCACCATCTTGCCAATTTTCCAGTAAATCAGGGCAGCACATAAGCCAAAAAGTACAAGCCCTGCTGCCATGAGACCAAAAATGAATAAATCCTCGACGTTCTCAATAGAGAAAGGCGCCAAGCATGCAACACGCCAGGAACTCCAGGAGTCGAGAACATAGCCTGCAGGATATGTTCCATCTGGGCAGGTAGGATCCCCCGGTCCTGACCTTCTTGTAGAAAAAATGGTGTCAATAGCGTTCAGAGACCAGCTGATCAATTCCATGATTAATCCAATAATAGTCCAATAAATCCAGAATCCAATATAATTTGAGGAATTCACAGTCTGTTGAAGTAGGGACTTGAAGGTTAAAGGCAGAGAACAGAGATAAGGGAGAGTGGAGGAGATGCGACCGCCCTCGTCGGAGTCCCAAGCTGTGGACCTATGTGAACATAAACCTACAGTAACTCAAGACATATTGTCAAGAAAGATGACTTTAAGCTTGCTTTCAGCTTGTTTTCATCTTGGAATATAACACGTGCCATTGGATTAATACACACGTTGTTGGAATAAACTGAACAGTGTTTGGTACTTTCCTGGAGTGACTGAGGTCATACCGGACTTTTCCATTGCAGATGGAGAGGCCCACGGGATGAACTCAGTGGTGAAGACGATGGAATATGTCTAAGATGATTTTGAAATGACAAAGTATGATCAAATGAAGTATTAATATGTTACAAGTAAAATCTGAGAATGATTCTAACATAAAAATGATTAAATGAATGATTAATGTGATAAAAAGTAAAAGTTGATTAGAAGAATGTGGTTTACAAATAAGTGACATAAATGATTATATGAGTTGTTTTTCTGGCTGTTAAAAAGAGGAAATGAGAAAAGCTGTTTTTATGCAGAGGTGAAAAAAAGAAGAAGTTGATGATGTCGCAAGCAAGGCCAGAAGAGCTGATGATAAAAACAACTGTTTAGAACAATAAGAAGTAATAAGATATGAAATGAATAATAATTAATGAAAATGTTGTATATGATCATATGAAATGTTTTTATGTGAAAAAGAATTGAAATGAAATGATTGAATATGATTAAATGTGATTAATATTACATGATTTAGAAAGAATGAATTCTCTGAAAAGATGTGTTAAACAGAAAAACAGGAAACTTGCGCAACAGATTTACTGACAATCGGGACATCAGTTACCGGTAGCCAGGAAATGTTCTCCAGATGGCTTCCAGTAAAAGAAGGGGGTAAGGGAGGAGGTTTGGACTCATCATCATCCCCATGGTTACTAAGATCACCCCAGCAACAGCAAGAATTCGTATAAAAACTGTACAACAACAGGAAATGGGGTTATTCTTCCAGGGAGAGGTGCTGTTGTCACTTCTCCGCTGCTACGAGGAGATCACAAGACTTGACCATCTTGTGAGCTGCAATTGGAATCGAGGAGCGAGAGGATTGGAGACATAAGAGATTATTTGAGAGAGTTTTCAACTCCCACTCAGGCCGTCCAGTCATGGAGTAGCAGAGCATTGGAGAATAATCACTGGCCTTAAGTCTGAGTGGGGAAGTTTCATCGTTTTCTCTCTCATGGAACATCACCTCTTTCCAGAATGGATTAGATCAACTTTTGGTTGATTGAAGAAGGAATAAACTCTTATGTGGATTTATTTCCTGAAGGATATAAACTCTTATGTGGATTATTTCCTGAAGGATTACAACATCACAAGGATCGTGGTCAGCTAACAACTAAAAGCTGATGAAGAGGAGACCAAGTTCATCGAACTGGGGATTTTAACATCAAAAGACCTCCTTCCCTCACTCCTAGGAAATTTGTTGAGAAGTTAATCCAGTCCAGTCAGAGTAAGATCAGATAGCATTATTGAATCAAAAACAAAAATCTCTGCCAATTATTATTCTGATTATATTTGAATTACTGTTGTGAAATTATCATCACATAACCGATTTTGATTATGTTGTCAGCACTTGCAAAACCTGCAATAAATTTCCAAGCATGCAGTTAAAGTGTTAAGGCTCGGACATTGGATTTATTGACTCTTCTTAAGGTGTAAAAGTTAAAGTTTTTTGGGTGTATAACATCAAAAAGTGCTCTAAAAGGTTAGTCTGGTGTTTAACGAAATTAACGCATCCTGGGGACTCGCTGTACGAGTCACTAAATTTAAAATCTAGCAACATTCCAAGAGCCCTGATCCATAAGAGGAGAGCTGCCGTTAACGGGCGTGGCCGGCTCGTATCCTGGTTCCAGAAGGAGGCTATTCGACCGGGGTGCGAGATCAGCGTCAGCGGGGTGGACGTCCGGATGGAGGCAGTGAGCGGCTAGACGAATCTCCTCGCCACCAGCTTAAACAGCCTTTGTGCAGCCCCGCCGGGTAATACCCGCGGAGACACGAAGGTCGGACCCCAGAGACGGAGAGCTGGTCTTATATAAAGCGGGATCTGACACGTGGCGCCCGAACAGGGACCTGACGAAGTGTAGTCGGGTCCGAGGAAGAATCCTGGCCAAAGGAGAGTCTTTTGCCATTGGATAGGTGGAAAGCCCCTGAGTAGATTGCCAAGGGATACAGTGTTGTGGAGAGTGTCGGCTGATGGCCTGTATAGGTCCAGTAACGGCTTAAAACACATCTGTTTTCCAGAGAAGTGAAAATTTGGAGGCAACCACCAGAAGGACGACGTAAAGACAACAGGAGTAAGCATCCCAGGGAGCTGGGATCAAGGACGAGAAGCAGACGTGTCACTGCTGGATCGTCTAAATTGGGACGAGAAGCAGACGGAGATAGCCTGCTGGATCGTCACGAGACGACGAGGAAGGGAAGCAGACGAGGGAGCCTGCTGGATCGGATCGTCAAAAAGAGAGCAGGTATGAGAGTATACCATGCAAAATGGTGATCTACAAGAGAGAGTAGGATCATCGACCCGTGAGGTTCCTGAGGGGAGAAGCGGGAAAAGGAGCAGCTGATTTGGAGTTAACCTCTGGAATTAGCGCTGAATAGCCAAGCAGTCTGTCACTCATCCCTGACTCAAGGCGCCAAGAGAGGTTTTGAGAGGCAGACGACTCGAGACGACAAGGACCATAGCTGAAGTCCAAGGAGACGACAGTGGTGGAATCGACAATCTCAGCAACCAAGAGAATAAAGAAAGGATAATCATTACGAAACATTGAGGTTAGAGTAAAACAAGCAGTAGAAAGATGGCTGAAAAAGAGTCAGGACCTGTAGCAACCCCTGAATCCGAACCAGACGGGGGAAAAGAAGTGAATATTCAACCACACAGAGTAGTATTGTATGGACGAGGATATGATTTTTGGGCGGAAACAGTTCAAAATTATGTCAGAGATCAAAGTGTAGAACCTGATGAAGAAAGTTTCAAAGAAGCTATGGCAGATACACTACACAGAGTAGGGGTGTATTATCCAGGTCAGCATAAAGAGGGGCAGATTCTGGCCGTATTAGCAAGCCCACCAGCCCCAAAAGACAAGGCGGGGACCAGAGATTGGCTTGAGTGGTGGTGCAGAATTCTCGAAGAAGGGTGGCAAAGAGGACAAATCACCACTTTAATAAGTCCTGAGAAAAGTTATGACCCGGTAGTGAAAATGACAGCTGGGTTGTTAGGAGCAGAGACGGTCCTGGTTGATGTTAAGACAAAAGCAGCGTCCGTATATGCCGAATTTAAGTCCATGGCAGAACGACTAAAAGGGTTAGGAAGAATGCTTAAGGAACGATATCCTATGATAGATGATAAGGATGGAAGTCAGATCCTCAACACTGAAGATGAGGGCAAGACAGATTCCCAGGTCAACTCTGAGCAAAGTGATGAGGAAAACAAGTCAGAGGACAGTGAGGATGAACCAACATCCCCAGGAGGTCATAATTCTGGAGTAAATCGTCAAGAAGATAAAAGCCCGGACCAGCTCCTCACAAGCTTTGATCCAGAGTGGCCAACATTGCCCTTAGGAACTGTGAGAGGAACAACCTCAACAGTTAAAAAACATACAGAACGCTTGATTGAGCAGGAGAAAAGACGAAGAAGCCTTCAGGGAGTATCTGGACAGATATTCCGTCGGTCGCCGGAATGTGGGCCCAGAAGCTTGAGACAATTTAAATCTGAAGAATGTGTTCCCGGACCAAGTTACCATAGTAAAGAGGAAGGGCCCTCGCAGGAAATCTTTAGAAAAGCCAAAGCAAAAACCCACCATGTATATGGTGAATCTGACTACATGGAAGACTTGAACCCTATGCCCGAAGGAACCAAAAAGATGGTGACCCAAGATGGAGGACGGGCATATCATTATTTTGGCAGTCCATGGGATATAGATGGAGATAGTCTCATTGTCTTCACAAATCCCAAATTGAAAATTGCCAACCGAAAATTTCGAGCACAACTCAAGGAGAAGGCAGGCAAAGAGTACCAAGAGGAGCTTAAAGACATAAAGAGGAGAAATCTGGAGGGAAAATCGATGGTGATAACAAGTGCACCACGAATGAATTATCATGCACTCATACATGTGCCTTTTGAAAGCTACCCAGGGAGAGAAAATTCAATCGAATACACTGAGAAAATGTTGAAAACTCTGGGAATAGCTATCGACATGGCCAAAGAACGCCAACATCGGCGAGTGGTGATATGTGTGGACGGATTACGATCTGGACAAATGACATGGGAAGAGGCAGAAAAGGTTGCCATGGCAGCCGTGAACCTACACATGCGTACCCCAGGAGTATGGGGATCAATGAGAGAGATTGTGGTGGTCACTAGCAATGAGCATGAGCAAGATCGAGTGAGAAGGGCACTTGAAGCGGTGAATTTAGGACCAAATAGAGCAGGTCCAAAAAAGGGTGCAGTTGGAGTAAGTGGAGTGTCAACTAGCCCCCTGTTAGTGATGCAGCCCATTCCCCTGGCGACAAGTGAGAAAAGATCAGCACACACTATGGGAGTGCAGCAATTAAGGATTAAAACCCCACGACCAACATTTAAACAAGTTGCAAGTGGGCTCCAGACCATCATACACCCGACAGGCTCCCAATCACGGATGAAAGAGCCTTTCCAGGCTCCTCCACCAGATAATGGAGAAGAGGATCCTATATTCATTCCTTTACCAGTCGGGATTACTGAAGCAACTGGAACACCCCGAAAGTCAGAACAAAACGGGGACCTACGACCACAAGACCCAAGTCCTCCCCATGAATCTGATATGGATGAGGACCAAGAAAGAGAGTCTGAAGAGGAGATCAATCCACAAGACTCAGAAGAGGATGAACCGCTATCTGTGGTAGGAGAAAAAGAAGTCTCGCGCCCAGAACTACGAACTGGACGTTACAGAGGACGAAAGAAAGAAGTTGGGGTGTATAACGTGCGTGTAGCCTCTGAGAGAATTGCAAGAGATGTCAGAGTCAACCCAGTGGAGACCCGAGATAAGCGACAAACCTATGCTCTAGAAGTTGGACAAACTGGGTATGACATCCCAGAAGAGTGGATAGAGCGACAAGATGAAAAGAAAACTCTCGAGGTAACAGCTACTGTTGGAGAGTGGGCTAATATATTAATGTGGCCTTTCTATCCTACGTTAACTGCCTGTAAAGAGTTAACAAATAACTTCAGAGTCGCCTATTTAGGTGTTGCCCATGATGTGATGCTGAGAAAACTAAAAACAGCAGCTTTACGCTGGTCACGGCAAGTGTTGAGAGAATTCAATGAAGAAAATCTAGATGATGAGGAAGAAACAATTCCACCATCGCCAGGATTACAACCGAGCCTCCCAAATCAGAACTTTCCTGCTGGAGCTAGGGAGCAAAGACTGCCAGCAATTCAAGCTGAAATTCAAGCAGACGGCAGGAAATTCCGTGAGTTTAAGAAATTAAAGATGCTGGTGAGAGAGAAAGAACCAAATGAAGACCTAAAGGACTATTTGAAAGAAGTGTGGCCCCTTATTGACAGAGCTTCGAACAGTGAAGAGGGTAAATCTATGTGGCTAGCCCAAGTCACCAGTCAACCCATCAGTCGGGGTGAACCAGCACGAAACCATTATGCCAGGTTAGTGTTGGAAGATCCTAACGATGAAGATTCCCATATTGCTCGAGCTAAAGCTGGATTAGACAAAGGTCAAACATTGGTTCAAGTTTGGCATGGGCTGAAACAGACGATTTTGCCACAACGCTATGTTAGGGCTCTGAGAGAGGTCACTAAAGGAAGAAGAGGAGAGATAACTTTTGTAAAAATGCCCATAGACGGCACTACAGTCCCACAAATGGATGTGGTGGTAAAGAGCTGGGATTTGGAGCAGCAGTTCTATGAAGAAAAGAGGAAGAAGGAGAGCACCCCAAAATCAGGACAAAAACCGGGGGGAGTGGAGAAAAGAAATTCAGTGTCCAAACCACCACCTCCTCAGTCACATCAAACACCACAGAGGAATAATCAAAGACCTCCAGCCGGACAATGGGGCTCTCGGCCGAGAGGTCCACCACCTCCACCACCACAATCGCGACCTACACCTGCACCTCGTGGTGGTGGCTATCTCCCTAAAGAGGAGTACGACAAATTAACTCCAGAACAAAGGAAAGCCCTCCAGGAAGTCCGCCAAGCTACAGCGGCGGCTGGAGGGCAACAGAAGTAATGGCTTTGGAGGAGCGGGTCACGCTAGACCATGCCTACTGGGAAGGGGACGATATCTACACTGATGTGGATGGAGAACCGTACCTGGTAGACACGGGAGCAGAGGTGTCCATGACCCGCAGAAACCTCGTTACCATAGGATACCTATTGATCCAGTATGCAAATGGGGCAACAGAGAAAACACCATTTTGAATATGGAAGGGGATAGTTTGGTTAAAAGGCCCCTTTAATTTGATATCAGTCAGAGATTTGAAAGAATTGCATCGGCCCAAAAGACTTCGAACTCTAATAAGACGACGAGTGAAAAAATTACAAGCAAGAGTTGTACGAATGGGAATAACTCCAACTGGGAAGAGTCCAGTAAGCTGGTACAAAGAAGTGGATGTACCGGCTGTCACAGAAGAAAAAATTGGAGAAAGTGATTTCTCTGAAGCAGGGAAAGAAAAACTGAGGGAAATTATCTCCGAAGCTGAAGTGGCACGATTTAAAAATGATTGTGGAGATTTGGGGACTAAACACATTCATGTCATCGAAGGAGGAGTACATCCACCAGTGCGACAATATCCCTTGAACCCTGGAGCGGTTGAGGAAATGGATAAAATAGTAAAAGAATTGGAAGCTCTGGGGATCATTCGAGTGGAATTAAACCCGATCACTAACAGCCCCATCCAAGCAGTTAAGAAGCCAGAGTCAGCAGGAGGAGGCTGGAGACCAGTAATCAATTTCAAGGCTCTCAATCGACGAACAATAGCCAATAGAGCGAGTTTGATAAATCCCCAAGGAGCACTGAAAACGCTCCAAATTAAGAAATACAAATCATGCATTGATCTAGCAAATGGATTCTTTTCCCTGCAATTAGCAAAACAGTCACAAGGGAAAACAGCATTCACACATAAAGGGAAAAGCTATGTGTGGCAACGACTACCGCAGGGATACAGAAATTCACCAAATGTGTTCCAAGCAGCAGTAATGGAAATATTGAAAGATCTGGGAGTAACAGTCTATATCGATGATGTGTTTATTGCAGATGATGATGAAAATGAACACCTAATGCGGCTGCAAAAGGTGATACAGAAGCTCACAGAAGCTGGGTTAAAACTCAACCTGAAGAAATGTCAATTTGGACAATTCAAGGTTAACTATTTGGGATTCCAGGTGTCATCAGACTTGGGACTCTCAGAAGGATACCGAGAAAAATTGAGTCAGATTAAACCACCTCAATCTGAGAATGACCTACAGAAAATATTGGGACTGTGTAACTATGTGAGAGATCACGTTCCACATTATCAGAAATACGCAAAGCCCCTTTATGCTCGTCTCAAGAAGAAACCTGATGGACAAGAGCAAAAGCAATGGATTTGGACAGCTACAGATCAGGATTGCTTGGAAAAGCTAAAGAAAGCCATTCAAGACGCAGTTAGGCTGGAGCCGCGTAGTCTGACTACTCGTCTGCTAGCCGAAATAAGCTGTGAAGAAGAGGATTCGGTGGTAAAAGTAAGCAATGAAGGAGGGGGTATGGTAACATTGTGGAGCTACACTCTGTCTTCTATTGAGAGAAAATATCCACCAGAAGAAAAAGAACTAGCAGTCCTGGCTAGATATTGGAGTGCGTTAAAAGAACTTGCACAAGGACAGGGAATAAAAGTCATCACTCAAAGCCAAGTCCATCGGTTCCTAAGAAAAGGAACAATTGAGAGTACTAAAGCCACAAATGCCAGATGGGGAAGGTGGGAGGACATCCTGCTAGACCCTGAGCTGGAAATCGGGCCAAACCAGTCGGCGACAAAAAAGTTACCGAAGGAGACGCAACTCCCTGTGGAGCCATACGATTGGACTATGTACACTGATGGATCAAAGAAAGGTACAGACAATGTAGCTCATTGGGGCTATATTCTGAAGTATCAAGATAAGGAGAAATATCGTCGGAAAGGTCAAACGCCAGGGAGTGCCCAAGCTGGAGAAGTTACAGCAATACTAGAAGGACTCTTGGAGTTAAACAAGAGGAAAGTAAAAAAGGCTAAAGTGGTTACAGACAGTCATTACTGCGCACAAGCCCTGAAAGAGGACTTATCCATTTGGGAAGAAAATGGATTCGAGGGAGCTAAGGGGAAGCCTGTAGCTCATATGGATTTATGGAAGAAAATAGTCGAGTTGAGGCTAACAATGGACTTAGATGTTGTACATCAGAGAGCCCATGTAAAAGAAGGAGCACATTGGAGCGGGAACGAAGAAGTGGACCGCTATGTGCAGCTGAGAAAAGTCGTCGTTGTCGGGATCGAGAAGTGGGAACAGACACCCAAGGGAAGGGTGGTTCCAAAAGAGTCCGTGAAAGAAGTGGTGCTGGCCGTACATGAAGCGCTTGGCCATGCAGGCACCATTCCCACGCGGAAGGAGCTGGAGAAGCTGCAACTTTGGATTCAGAGAAACCAAGTCTGCCGAGTTCTCAAAGACTGTGAAGTATGTGGTCGATACAATGCAGGACGACGAGGACAAAGGGTGGATGGTTTCACCATAAAGAGTACTGTTTCATGGGGATCAGTATGCATGGATGTTGCCGGGCCCATGGGGGTGACCGGTAAGAAAGGAGAAAAGTATCTGTTGGTGCTTGTGGACTCTATGTCAGGCTATGTGACTGTTAAGCCTGTGAGAAAAGCCAACGGCAGCAGTGTGATTAGCATGTTGGATCAAGTGTGTTCAAATCTGGGGATACCTAAGGAGCTGAGAACGGATAATGGAACACATTTCCGTAATGCTCAGGTCGACCAGTGGTGCCAGAAAAATGGAGTAATGAGAATTTACTCGCCCCCATACACCCCACAAGCAAATGGAGTTGTAGAAAGGGCTATTGGACTGGTGAAAAACTGG